>NC_061116.1:92476437-92776437 GCF_002878395.1 Capsicum annuum | reverse complement strand
TATACACTCTTTAAGGAACGAGTATAAACTGCATGTCCACTCCTGGACGCAAGAGTATAAACTGTGTATTGCTAAAAAAAACAAAAATATCGAAAACCTTAAAAGAGGCAGCCTAGGAAAAAGTTAGGACACAAAAAAAATACTCACCCAGAACTACGTTGTGACTTGATCCTCTTCATTGAGCTACGTAGGCACTAAGAATTTTATTTTAAGTTTAATTGCATGAGTGTAAAAAAAAATACATTCCTACAGTATCTGCCATACGAACTCCAAGTATGAAACTATTCTAATTAAATTTTGGACTTACTCCAAATATTTGTGACTCAATGGGGGCAAACAGTCGAAAAGAAAAAGAGTTCCTTCAATGGGATTAGGAATGCTAAAGTTCTCTAAGCCTACAACTAAAAGGATCTCAAAATTTTCATGCCTTAAGGTGGACAAGATTTGTCCCTTTGCACCTTAAGCTGGCCTCTAACGGGTTTATCCTTAAAAGGATTTCAAAATTTCCATGCCTTAAGGTGGAAAAAATTTGTCTCTTTGCACCTTAAGTTGGCCTCTCACAGGTTTATCCTTAAAAGGATCTTAAAAGTTTCCATGCCTTAAGGTGGACAAGATTTGTCCCTTTACACCTCAAGCTAGCCTCTCACGGGATTTTCCCTAAAAGGATATCGAAATTTTCATGCCTTAAGGTGGACAAAATTTGTCCCTTTACACCTTAAGCTAACCATTAGAAAGGGCCCATACTTAAAGAATACCATCGCATAAATGCGACGATAAAAAGGCCTATACTTAAAGAATACCATTGCATAAGTCCATCGGTAAAAAGGTTCATACTTAGAGAAGACCATCGCATAAATGCATAGGTGAAAATGGCCCATACTTAGAGAAGACCATCGCATAAATGCATCGATGAAAAGGGCCCATACTTAGAGAAGACCATTGCATAAATGCATCGGTGAAAAGGGCCCATACTTAAAGAAGACCATTGCATAAGTGCATCGATGAAAGGGTCCATACTTAGAGAAGACCATTGCATAAATGCATTAGTAAAGGGCCCATACTTAAATAAGACCATTGCATAAGTGCATAGATAAAAGGGTCCATACTTAAAGAAAATCATTCTGTCTTCAAGCAAAGTCTTTCGGTCTTAAGGTGATAGAGGCGAAGTTAAAATCTCACCACCTTAAGCTGGACAATTATTGCATAAGTCTTTTGGTCTTAAGGTGATAGAGGTGAAGTTAAACTCTCGCCACCTTAAGATGGCCAATTATTGCATAAGTCTTTCGGTCTTAAGGTGATAGAGGTGAAGTTAAACTCTCATCACCTTAAGCCGGCCAATTATTTCATATTGCTATTTGCTTCAACCCTACAAAAAAAGGGAAAAACAAGAAAGAAAGTAAAAAAAAAACACAAATAGAAAGGATGTTACCTGTCAGAGCGTTGCAATCTTAAAAGTTGTATATCACCAACTTGGATTGAGACAAGATGCCTTGATGAGAATAAAGACATCAAAATTGAGTTTGAAGCAATCAAAACTCCCTTTGATGGTGATGGTCCCACATCAAGATATAAATTATTTGGTGAGGTGATGCAAATCTGGAATCCTCTGTCGGACAACATATAAAGATCGACTTCAAATAATCATTTAGAACAATCCAAAAAGTGTTAAAATCTAAATTTTGGATATGTTATACAAGCAAGTTTCCGGAATCTATAATATCAAGCGGATCATAATTTCAATACTCTCACATTGAGATATAATTTTTTTTGTGATGCTGCATAAATCTGAATTGTTGATGCATCAAAACTCGATGTTGATTTTGGGATAACACCTGAAAATATCTCGATTTTATTAAATTATGAATTTTGGATATGTTATAGATCTTTGTATCTAGTATTATAAAAATCAAGCGGATTATGATTTCATCCTTCCTACTTCAAGATATGAAAGTTTTAGTAAAGACGCGCATATCTAAAATTTTTAGCATGATAAAATTCAGGGCTAACTTCAAAAAATTATCGAGAATTATATTGAAGGAATTTAAAGATGAATTTTTGATACTTTATAGATCTCGAAGTCTAGTTGGAATATCAAATGGTTCATAATTTCAATATTCCTATAATTAGATATGAATTGTTTACCACAAATATGCTAAGCTGAAAAAAATGACGAAAATAAGAGAAAAGTAGGAGAGAAAGAAATTACCTCAATACTGTTGATGGCTTAAAAACCTCAAAATTGATATTGAGAAAGTGGAGAAAATACCTCCTTTTATAGAGTTGTAGGATGGATGTTTCCTTCTCCAATATAAGTTCAGATTGGAATAACTTCTATCTCCAAATTCAAATTGGAGATTGCTTCCTTCTCCCATACAAATTCAAATTAGAGGTTATTTCCTTCTCCCATATAAATTCAAATTGGAGATTGTTTCCTTCTCCCATACAAAATCAAATTAGAGGTTATTTCCTTCTCACATACAAATTCAAATTGGAGGTTGATTTTTTTCTCTCATACAAAATTCAAATTAGAGGTTGTTTCCTTCTCCGATACAAATTCAAATTGAAGGTTCTTTATTTCTCCAATCTAAGTTTAAATCGAAAGAGTTTTATTCCTGATTAAGTAAGGCGATGAAAAAGTCTTCCAAAATCTATTTGAAATTAGATATCATGCCTCACCAACGGATCTTAAGTATAGAGATTCGTGAAAAAAAAGAGTTTTGAGAGGCAATATCAATATGGTTCGGCTTTAATTTTTTTGAATGGAGTATTCACATGTATGAAAATCATTGAAGCACGAAGGAAACATATTTACATAATAATACTTCAAGGCCAGTCTCCAAAATATTAAATGTCTCGACAAGTCTTGAAGTACGGGATATTTGTGAGCGATGGAATTTTGAATATTTAAATCCGTACAAAATTCAAATTATATTAAATTTAAAATATACTAGTCCCCCAAAAAAATTGCGAATTAATATAATTGAATTAATTATTTAAGTCCAAACATATATGGATTTAATTAAAGTCCATTTTTTATTGGGCTAGCCCATTGATTTAGGCTACAAATGATGAGCCCACTTTGCTAAGCTCAATGTATTATCATATTCTACAGGCCCAAATAAACAACATGTGTCAAATGACGTGACATGCCAAGTCAAGTGAGGAGCCAATAGGACCATGCCACATGTCAAAATAATGCAGCAGGCCTAATAAAATCAAAGCCCATAAAAGGCGCCACGTCACTTGAATTTGATTGGTCAAAGAAAGTCCATCTTCATCATGACTCTTCTTTTTCCACAACGATAAATAGGGGTCTCATAATTCAGAAAAAGAGACTCCAGAACTCTAACAAGTAGCAAGAGAAAGCTCATGGATCAAACACCATAGTTTCTCTAAAAAGATCAAGCATTCAAATCAAGTTCATCAAGATTCAAGATTAAGACTGCAATATTCAAGAACAAGCTCAAAAGCCCTTGAATTCAAGCACAAGTCAAGATCAAGTCCCTCAAAGTATTCAAATCAAGTTCAAATTCAAAATCAAGCTTTAAGCCCTTGAATTTATACTTGAAAAGGAGAATCAGAGGATTCATAGAGATTGTAACACTCACATATTGAAATCAACAAATTAATTATTGCAGTATATTTTCTTGTCTCGATTATTTATTTTTCAGTCTCAAAATTTTTACTGTCCAACAGTCATGAACTTCACGAATTAATAGTGAATTTGCAAAGTAATGATGGATCCTTTGAATTTGAATCTTTACATTTGACCTCTTTTAATAACTAAATAAAAGTTTTATGACTCTTTTTATGATTTTTCAAATAAATTTTAAGAAGTTAACAGTTCATGCATATCCTCATTTTAATAAACGAATATATATATCTATAATCTATAATTTATATCTATATGTATCTATAATCTATCCCTTTAGAAATGTTGTTTGAAATTTTTGCTCTTAATTAAAAGTCTTTGCTTTATATAAAATTATCTTTTCATTATTTTTCTCAAATAATTATATTTTTTAAAAGTAAAGTCCTAAAAAAACAAAAACTCCATAAGTGTGTTTTTTGGCAAAATACAAAATTGCTCAATTACTAATATATACAAGCGCCTTAGGAAGCAGTTGACCGTTGTCCTTCCAGCTTGCCTTCCAAGGGCTATTTCCGTTATTACACTATTGTATACGTGGTAACTTCATTCTATACGTGTCAATCTCTTGTTCCATTAGCTGTACGTATAGGGATAAACAAAGTCTCAGATGAGAACACAAAATTTCAATCTTCCAATTTAATCACAAAAAAGGGGTTTCAAGCAAATCATCTTGTTCATCGCTGAGTAAAATTTCTATTTTCCTATTTAATCACTGAAAAAAGGGGGTTTCAAGCAAATTATCTTCTTCGTCGCTGAGCTCCTTCTTATCCCCAGGTGCTTTTGCAATTGTTACTGTTATGCTGCTTTGTGATTTATTTTATACATGGACTGTTGTTGCAGTTTTAAGTTTTCAATTTTTTTTTTTTCAATCTTCATCTTACCGTTTTCCTTCGATTTTGAGATTTGTTTTAATGAGTTTGTAGAATTTACATTTTATTATCAAAAATATGAGGAAGAAGTGAAGTACAAGGAGATAAAATTGATAAAAACAATGGGGATTTTTCTTTTTGTTGTTATCTCAATTAGATCTATCTTTATTGGTAATTTTATTGGTTATTCTTAGTTATTCAATTTATGGATTTTGCTCTCTGCTTATCCTTCTGTATTTTCTCTTATCTTTTCCTATGTTGAGGGTATGTGTTAAAAAGCAACAATCAATATGAATTTTTTGCCATAATTTTTGTATTAATTGATGTATGATTTTCCATCTTCAAAAATGATTTGAGGAGTAATTAGGTATGAGGGTAGAATATAAAAAGAGATATACTTTTCTATTTATATGCTAGCAGCGAAAAATTAAATAAAATAAAGAGAGTATTTGTTGAAAATGAAATTCTCCTGCTTCGAAATAAAATGGAAAATTACCACTATTTAGGTGTATAGCACATTTATTTTCTCCATTAGTTGCCGATTTAGCTTGGGTTTGCTAGAATTTTGTGTTGGTCTGCATTATAGTTATTGCAATGGTTAATGATATGTAGCGATGGATGATAATGGTGATTACTGTTAATAACTGATGATTATGATTATTGACGCGATAATTGCAAATGGTAGCTACCAATGATGATGACTGATTATGTTGATTGACGATTGTACTGAAAGTAATAGTCAAAAAATCATTAGTAGTAAAAGTGTGTAAAGTATCGGAATTAGAAATACGGAATCATAATTTGAAATTTATGCGTTCAAAATTCTAAATTAATATAATTTGTACATATTTTGAATTTTCTATAATGCAGAAACGCGGACTTTAACTTGGTCTCAGTTAACAAACTTTGTTCAGATGATGTTTGTCAGCGTATTTCTTTTGCTATGGTTCTTTTCAATGTGATCAATCTTTGGTGGGTTTTTTCCTCAACAGCCTTCAATTTGTTTAGTTGGTGACATTGCTGCATACTATAGAACAGCTACTTTTGGGGATAATGTCCTGATTGTAGTGTAAGTGTCTCACTTGATTAGATAATCAAAAATTTGTTATAACTGTTTGATTTCCTGTACTAAAGTGGTTGGTAATTTGATGTTTTTTAGAGCTTATTGCACTACATTTGCAAATTCAAACGTGGAGATTTCGAAGATACTCTATTAGATGATTTACTTGCTCTAGTTCTCAAGGTTTATTATTTGTCTATATATCAGCTTCTACACTTTTGAATGTTTGATTAACCAATGCTAAAATTGGCCATTTATTTCTTAATGAATTAGTAGAATAAAGGTAACAAAGAAGAAGAAACAATGGAATTATTAAAAAAATGTTAGATGATTTCTTCCAATGTTCTATCTATGGCTTAGTCGATAGACTGGGGAGGTAGACTGTAGGTAGTAGGTACTCGGTCAAATAGTCAAAGTATTTACAAACTAACCAGACACCAACTTTATAAAGAAAATAAAGAAAAATGTACTTATAAAGAGATCATAGGTGCTTTATTCTCTGACTTTTTTCTAAATTAGGAATTTTAATGCGTGCAAATCTTGCACCATAGGCAGTAATTGAGAAAACCAACCTGAATCCAAACGAGGTGGGAGATATCGTTGTTGGTACAATTTTAGCACCAGGTTCAACAAGAGCGATGAAGTGCAGGATGGCTGCATTTTATGCAGGTTTTCTGGATAATTTGTTTCATTCCTTCATTTCCTATGAAGTCGCAACTATGAATTGCACTGTTTAATATTTACCGTTAAACCAACTTAGTTTGATAGTGTATTTGCATTTTCTTATTCTTCTCCCCAACTCTGGTTGTTTTTCTTACTTTCTCGTGTTCTGAATTTTTGGTCTTTGACATTTCATGTAGAGAAAAAAATTAAACATTTTTGTTGCTCTCTCTTTGTACTAATTTTACCTTTATCCTTCTCATTCCTTCTTGCTTTTGTCCTTGTTCAGTACTCTACCATTTTATAGAAACTTGCAGAAGGACTGGCCAAGGATAATATTTTATTGTTTCCACAGATTTGGACCGTGTAATTGCACTTCCACATCTCCTTTGAAAGCTTTATATTAAAATCCTTACAAGTAAAGAAATGAGAGATTGAATGTTATGTTGTGCGGACTCGAAAATGTCATTGGGTACGTATTGAATCCTTCAAAAGTAGTGTTATTTTTAATTACTCGATACGGGTGCGAATGTACTTTTGGAGAGTTCAAGAAGCTTAAATTGAATGTTTAGCATCATGAACTTAGTTCATAACCTATTGGATAAAGACGTCATTTTAATACAAATATTTAATCTCGTGAAGAGCAATTATTCAAAGATATTTTTGTAGAACAACGGATACACATATGTCCAAATATCTTTTTAGATACAAAATATCTAAATTGTTAAATCTATTTGTACTTGCATGCTTTTATGTCTATTTTTTGCTATTTCTACATAGTTCATTCGTACTAAAGTTTTATGACTTGAAAAATTGCAACTGTTAACCTGTTAATAGCATGCAAGTGATGTCCAGAAATCACTAGCTACTTCACTTTAACTTATAATGCCTTCAACAGATGCATTTTTCACCATTTTTGCCATCATGTCAGAGCTATCTGTTGTTTGATATCTTGAATATCAACTATCAAGTACCTTCATTGATTCTTCACATCTCTGTTCCAGAATACCATTATACATTGGGGTGTTTGGTGTTGGTTTATATGTTTCATTTTTCATATATACAAGTATATTAGCTTTGGGCATCCACAAGTCCTATGAAAAGTGGGAGATTTTCGGTACAGCTGCACTTCCCTTGTCACTATGCCTAGGATCCTATCTTCCTTCTTGTAAGAGATATCATGATTACATGAATTACTCATGCATTCAAATAATAACATACAAATATATTTTCAATCCAAACGTCAACAAGTCATTTGTTTCAGGTTCTGTTATGCTCTGTGGTCGATATGAAGCTTGTCGACCCTTTCCCTTGTGGTATGTCCTGAATTTTGCTAAATGTGACATATTTCCTTCTACTATTACTGTCCCTTTATATTATTGATTCACCAGTAGAACAATTTCTAATTGTTTGATGGGTAAACACTTTACTGAATTGAAATAACCGGTGTTTTCTAATCAATGGCGTTCTGGTATAGACAGTGTTCCTGTTGATGTATTAATTCGATCTTTTCCTAATTTTAGCCCCCTCTCCAAAAGTGAAGCCAAATGTGGGATACTATATGTTACACCAAAATGTGCGGCCAAATGTGGGATATTGTATGTTGCAGCGCATTTACATTCCTGCTAAACCTTGACCGACAAGATTGAACCAACTTATAACTTCTCCACCATATAATTGCTTTATTTATTTGTATTATTTATTTAATTCATTCTACAAATACTTTATACATTAACATATGAAATTCAGCTATATGTATGTCTTTTATTATTGTTATGAATTTTTAGCGCAATTTTATGCCATACATGAATCAACTTCTACTTGAAAAATTACTTTATAACTTCAATTTCTTTACAGATTCAGCTTCTAAACCAGACGCCAAATATAATATAGAATACAAGATTAATGTAAAACATTTGGCCCGTGCTTGAACGAGCCTCCGGCATCTAGTTTCCTTATATTTGAAATCATATAGTGGCAAGCACCAACTTTTTTAGAAAAAAAAAGTTTTCGGGCAAACTAAAACTACCATCTTTTACGTGGAGTCATATTTTGGACAAACCAAAAACTACCTTAATTTTTAAAAATTATTTTCCTCAAATAATATATATTTTTGAAAAATATGGATCATACATATCCTAATACAAATCATATAGGAGTTTAAAATCAAATTCTTTTTGATTTATGAATACGCTTCTATAAAAGGAGTTTTTTTCCTGTCGTAATTCAATTGATATGAGGAATAGAAGGTGAAAATAGTTGTTTTTCTTTTCAATTTTTAGTTTTTTAGTTCAATTTTCTTACCGCTTACTTTATTATTATATTTTTAATTTTTCAGTTGTGTAGATTTATGAATACGCTTAAATAGAATGAGTTATTTTCTGTCGTAATTCAATTGTTATGAGGAATAGAAGGTGGGAACAACTGTTTTTCTTTTTAATTTTTCTTTCTTTAGTTCAATTTTCTTATCGGTTAATTTATCATTATATTTTTAATTTTTCAGTTGTGTATCTGTATTGATATAACAAGTAATAATAATGTTTTCTTTCTTTTATCTTCAAGCGTTAAACGTTTTTGAACAGAAATCAAGTATTTTGTATATACATATAAACTAACAAAGCCAACATAAAGAAAAAAAATTAAGGTGATTTTGTGTGATGAATGAGATGATTGTTCGACATAGGTAACTTTTTCATTGAATTTTTTTCAAGAACTTGGCTCCAAATTGATGATTAACTTGGGTCATTTAATAGTACAAGTTGGTTGGCTCTCTTTGGATGGTTGTATTGTATTGTACTCTTAATTAAAATACAATGTAAATACTTTCAATTTTCCTCGATCATAATTTTCAAATTATCATCTTTTGCTTTACTATAGTCATTTTTTTTAACTTTAGTATGAGTAGGACAAAAGTGAAAATTTGGTAATGCAATCCATGAGGCTAACGTCGAAGTGAGACTTGATACACAATTTATCCCCAAAAGAGACTGACACTCCAGTGAGGAGGTTTGAGAAGTTTGATATACGTAAGGGTACGAGGAGAGGTATCGGTAGGTCGAGAAAATATTGAGAAAGGTGATTAGACAAGACATCACATAGCTTTGTATTACTGAAGACATGAATTTAGATAGGAAGGTGCGAAGGTCGTGTATTAAGGTAGAAGGTGAATAGATAGTAGTGTTGTCATATTTTTCAAAAGTTTAGGCTTGTTTGTGTTTGTGTATGTCGTAGGAGGTTAAAAATATTGGTGGCGGCATATTATGACAGTGAATTTTGTTTGAAGCATCTTGACCAAAGACCATGTGAAAATCTTAAAACCTCGATGGAAAAACATTAAGAAGATTAAGGAGAAGTCCAAAAATATACACAATTGTGCGCAACATTAAACAAGCTCCCCTTTTAGAACTTGGAAGGCGTGGTCATTGGGTTGATGAATTCATTAGTTAAGAACATGTTTATAGGGTCAGTACTTCTCCAAATACAAATCATATACAAAAACTTTTTATGTGAATTTTGGTGACATCCTTTTACGTTTAACTAGGCACCAGAATATTAGGTTGATCACAGAGTTTTTATTTCTAAAGTAGACTTTCTTGATGTGAATTTGAATTAATCGAATCTCAAGTAGCTACACACTTGGAGAAGGCATACGACAAAATCCCCAGGGAGGTGCTTTGGAGATGCTTGAAGGTGAGTGGAGTCCCGGTGGAATATATCTAAGCAATTAAGGACATGTATGATGGAGCTAAAACTCAGATGAGGACGACGGGAGGAGACTCAGAGCATTTCACTGTCTTGACAGAATTGCATCAGGGATCTACTCTTAGTCCCTTTTTGTTTGCTTTGGTGATGGATGTGTTGATGCAGTGTATTCAAGGAGAGGTGCCTTGGTGTATTCTTTTTCCAGATGATGTAGTTTTGATTGATGAGACGCGGGGGGAGGGGGGAAGGGGGAGGAGGGACGAGGGTGTGAATGATAAATTAGAGGTGTGGAGACAAACTCTTGAGTCTAAAGGGTTCAGGTTGAGTAGGAGCAAGACAGAGTATTTGGAATGTAAGTTTAATGATGTGAGGCTGGAGAATGAGGTGGTAGTGAAGTTGGAATCACAGGTGGTATATAAGAGGGATAGTTTTAAGTATCTCGGGTCCATGATTCAGGGTAATGGTGTGATTGATGAGGATATCTCGCACCGTATTGGGGTAGGATGGAGGAAGTAGAAGCTCGCTTTGGGGATGTTGTGTGATAAGAAGGTGCCGCCCAAGCTTAAAGGCAAATTCTACAAGGTGGAAGTCCATCCGACCATGTATGGAATGGAGTGTTGGCCAGTTAAGAACTCCCACATTCAAAAAATAAAGGTGGCGGAAATACGGATGTTGCGTTGGATGTGTGGGCTGACTAGGGGGGATAGAATTTAGAATGAGACTATCAGAGAGAAGGTTGGTGTGACTCCAATGGAGAATAAGATGCGGGAAGTCCAATTGAGATAGTTAGGACATGTGAGGAGGAGGGGCATGGATGCCCCAGTTTGTAGGTGTGAGAGGATAGCTTTGGATGGTTTTAGGTGGGGTAGGGGTAGGCCGAAGAAGTACTAGGGAGAGGTGATTAGGCGGGACATAGAGCAGTTACAGCTCACTGAGGACATAACCCTAGATTGGAAGATCTGGAGGATGCAAATTAGGGCAGAAGGCTAGGGTCAGTTTGGGTCGCTAGTGTAGGGAATTAATTGGTGGGGGTATTATTCTTGTTATGATACCTTGTTTCATGCTTTATTACGAATCTATTTACTTTTCTCTGTTTTCTATTACTTGTGGGTGTCGTATTTATGTTATGCCATCTTGTTCTATGCTTTACTATGAATTTGTGTAGTATTCCGTGTCTCGAGCTGAGGGTCTATCGAAAACAATCTTTCTACTTCTTTAGAGGTAGAGGTATGGACTACGTACATCTTACCCTCCCCAGACCTCACTATATGGGAATACACTGGGTTTGTTGTTGTTGTTGTCAAGTAGCTACGCAAGTCGAAAATAAAATAAAAATTATAACGCTATATTTGTTAATTACTATAGTATATATTATGATATTCCTTTTGCCTTGAATTCTTTGGAGCAAATATTTGATATTATATCTTATGTGTTCATAGTTTAATTAGTAACATCACTAATTGATTATTCGAATTACTTTATCGAGTGTCATATAGTTAGTTAAATAATACATGTCTTATCAAATAGGAGTGGGAACTTTATTTACAATAGTATTCGTTATTTTTAAATTAATTATATATTTTGATCTTTGATTGTTGGGTTTTATTCATTGATTTTCGTTGCAGATTCTTATATTTATGCGAAATCAAGAGGCGTTTACTGGTGGCAGATCTGAGCCGTTGATCAAGCCGTGCCAGTATCACGTGTGCAAGTTGGAAATCTTAGTTTCAAAACACTCAGCGAAATGAATGAGTTCATCTATGTAATCCAATCAGACATTTCAATTTTGATGGATATCACTGGAGAGATCAAAGGCTTTGATCAAACTTTCTTAATTCACCACCAGATAATGCTGAGGGAAAGTACTCCCAGAGAAAGAAAAATTAGTTATTGAACTGACTTCGGTTCATAGAACAAATCAGGGTTGTTGGTAGCAGCTGAAGAAGTAGCATTCCGAAGGTTATTATTGTTGTTATTAATCAATAGTATGGAACCATGTTGTCATTTGTGGAAAATGGCACTTTCATTTCTCTGAAAAAGGAAAAAATTGTTGGTAATCGTATTCAAAATATCTAAAAGTCTACTCCTTCGATCCCAAAGTATTGATTTTTTAAAGGTTTGCACATTCCTGAGAAACTACTCTGCTAGAAAGTAAAGAATATATACTCTTCAGGCTTTTCTAAAATTTTCTTTATTTAAAGAACGGTAAAATTGAAAGAACGTGAGTAGTATCTTCTTGATTATCTAAAACATCATTTATTTAGTAACAAAATAAAAAAGGTAGAAAGACACAAATGTAGAAACAGAGGGAGTATATGCAACTAACAAGAAAGTCATTGTTTAATTTTTGCATGAGATGTGTTAGTATGATGTCTATGTGCTTTAATAGATGGGAAGAGATGGGGTCCATTATATGCCATTCATGGAGATATATTATATGTAGGGTAGAAACATGCAGGACACGAGCATGAAGTGATTTATTTTTATCTTTTGTAGGTAAGGGTGTCAAACGGGTCGATTTGACCTGGCCCGACCCATCCCAATTGACCCAGCTCGGTCAACCCTCGGGTTGTAGGGCTGTCGGTCTCAGACTGGCCAATTTTTTTTAGGCCCGATTAGCCCGGTCCGGACCAAACCCGATCTAAGCCCGCTGGTTAACCGGCCTATTTTTTTTTTAATTTCAGATTTTGACCGTTGGTCCAAAGTAGCTGTTGGGCCCAATGACTATTTTGGCCCTTTTTATTTTTTTTTTAAATTAAAATATTTTTTAAAATCCAAAAATATTCCTATAAATACCTTACACTTTCAAATTATTTTCCACACAATTTTCATTCTCTCAAATATTCTATATATCTCCTAAAGTGATTAATTTTATTTTTTAATTTTACGATTACAAAGTACGAGTGGAAGTTTCTAAAGTCGCAACTTTCGGATACTTCCAAAATTTGGTATTGTCGTTCCATCTCTTATTTTTATTTTTTAATTTATGTATTAATTGTTAAATAATTTTATTATTTTTATGTATTTTGATTTTTTTCAGTTTGATTTATATTATGGATAAATTAAGAAACCTCGGTAAAAGTGTCAAAAAATTGACCCGAAAGTGATAGTGGTAGTAAAAAGTGAATTACTGGTGGTAGAGGTAGTTCAAGCAGTAGATATACCTGTGTGCCTCCTGCTCCGGTACCGCTTAGTCAACCTTGTGAGGAAGAAGTAGGTGTAGGTGCTCACGATATGGATTATGCAGAAGCTCACAAAAATTACAGTATAGAAGAAGAAAATGAAGTAGATGCAGTTAATGTAGAAGAAGATGATGAAAATATTGGTGAGACACCCTCAGTAGGAAATGCTAATGTTAGATCTGAATCGGTTAATTGCCCTCCCCGTCCTCCCCGTGCCCTAAGTGCTCGTAGAACAGCTAGTATTGCATGACAATTTTTTACATGTATAGAAGGAGAAACTAAGGGCAATGCAATATTTGTCAATAAGTATATGAGCATAAAAAAGGAGGCAATCAAGGGGGTCCAAGTATGTTAATGAGACATATAAATGGTAATCACGAAAGAGAGTTATTTATTGTACGAGGTGGTAAGGATATTGGTGGGCCAACACAAACTTGAATGGACCCAACAACCGGTCAGGTAATCAAGAAGTATAATAAATTAAGGGACCGAGAAGAAATAGCAAAAATGATAGCTGTGGGTTGTTTGCCTTTCAGTTTTCCTTCTTCAGATGCTTTTATTCATTATATTCAAGAAATTTATAATTCTATATTTAATGGTATTCCTAGAAATACTTGTTTGACTGATATTTTTAGACTTCATTCACAAAATATTTTTTATTTATCTACATTGTTAAAAAATATTCAATGTAGAATGACTCTAACTTCTGATCTTGGTTGTGCTGTTAATAAAAATGATTATTTAACCATTAATTATCACTGGATAAATAGTACTTTTGTTATGCAAAAACTTATTCTAGATTTTTCGTATGATGAAGATCGTAGACATACTAGAGAATTTATTACTGATTCGATTAGTAAAGTTGTAAAATTTTATGGTATTGAAAAGTCTTATGTTTTGCTTTTAATAATGCTTCTAACAACAAGACTGCTATTACAAAGTTAAAAGCTAGTCTCTCTCCACCATTACCTAAAATATTTAATGTTAAGTGTGCTTGTCATATATATAATTTAATTGTAAGAGATGGTCTTGAATTTTTTGAGCTTTATATTGAAAAAATTTGGCTTGCTGTTGGCTTTATTCAAGAAAATAATCGAAGAAAAAGAATTAGAGAATTTAAAGTAAAATGTGAACAAAATGGACTTAGATCGATATTGATGCCTGAAGAATGTGATACTAGATGGAATGCCACGTAAGATTATTTAAAAACTTTTCATGCTTACGTGGTTCCTATTACACTAACCTTTAACCAACATTGTGGTTCATTTGTTGATTCCGCTGAATGTATGCTACATGATTCTGATTGGGCTGTAATTGATGATTTTGTTAAGTTTTTGGAAAAAATTTATATAGCTATAGTTGAATTTTTCAGTGCTTGTTATCCTACTGTTTGTAATATTTTAACGTATATAGATGATATTTATTCTTTGCTCAAAGAATATAAGAATAAAGAAGGTTACAAAGAAGCTGTTGGTGCTATGTTTGCTAAATTTAAAAAAACTTTTTTTCCGATTCCCCCTATTTACTTGGTTGGTGCTATACTAAATCCATGTATGAAATATACTACTATGTACCACTTTATTACTCTTATTTATTCTAACTTACAGATAAATACTAACAATGCTTCTGATGATGAAGAACCAGAATAACCAGATTTGTATACGGCTATGAGTGATGCAAACATTTACATGGATAAATTATATACCATTATGCTGATTTACTTGATTTAGTTGTATCGACAAATATCACTTCAACTGTCACTCCTCATCCTCCCTAGGAGTCATCATTTTCTAAAAGGCCGGTACATACTGATTTTCCTGATTACTTTTATGATTTAAAAGTTTGGAACAGTTTTGAGGAGGGAACTTACACAACAACTTCTTGGGAAGAGTTTAAGTATAATCTATGAACACCGATAGAGGATCATAGATGACGGATCAACGTGTTGGATTGGTGGAAGAATTATGAAACACAATATCCTGTGCTTTCAATATTAGCTAGAGATATATTGAATGTTCCAATGTCAACGATTGCATCGGAGAGAACTTTTAGTCAGGGACGACAACAACTTGGCTTAGAGATGGGATCATAGCGAAACGAAAAAATGAAGAAATAGAGATGGAGCCGAAAGACGAGTAGAATCTTAAAGAAATTATGACATCACGGGAGAACTCAGCACAATCAAGTCCAATGCATGATTTTGCCCCCATTGATTTTGACTATCCTATGTCAGTTCCCGTTAATTTAACAAAGATAAATTGGAAAAAATAGTGAAAACTTTGCAGATTTTTCTTTCATGTACATTATAAATTTTGAATCATTTTACAATCAATAAAATATAACATTTATTCACTCCTTACTTTATAGTTTTTTCCATTTAATGATTTAAATTGAATTTCTAGTTTAAATTAAATACGTAGTTTTAATATATTACTAATTTACTATCAATCTGTAACGCCCCAATTTTCTGGAACCGAAATGCCACATGGTGCTCATGAGCTCAAAGGAACACAAGCTAACCCTCTTCTGATATCTTTACTTGAGCACTGCATAATATAATAAAATAAATTCAAAAACTGGCAAAAACTTGCCATAAGATTCAAATGTCTAAAATACTCAAAATTAAAAACTGAATACTAATACATCTGTCTGAAAAAGCCTCTAACTATCTGAACTATGGAGTTGATGGGACATGTCCCCAACTAACTCCGTCTACTGAAAATAAACTAAATCTAATGAATACTGAAATAAGAAACATCCTTAGAAGATAAGGACTCACTGCTACGTCTACCACTGCTGACTGAGTTTGGATTACTAAGAGTACTCTGGATCTCGTGCTTCTAAACCTATAGCGTCAAATAAAAAACCGTAGTGTAAATACGTCAGTACGTTTGAATGTACTGAGTATGCAAATCGTGTAAAGCTGAATGTAAGGTCTTATGCATGAACACAACTTAACTGAATGATATGCAAGAGCTGGATTAGCATATATAGAAAATCTATAACTACTTAACATACTGTGACTGAGCATACTGGGACTAAATCTGATAACTAATACTAAATTTGAAACTGATATCCATACTTATTAAGATTGATAAACTAGATGACTGAGTCTACTGATAATGGATATTGACTGGCTGAATCTAAGATCAAACCTATATAGCGAGATGACCTCTAGATCTTCTGATAATGATTAAGATTTATTAAGCTTGAGATCTGGCCTAACTGATGGGTAAACTATGGAATTGATAATAATAATACTCAACTAAATTTGAGACTGAGATCAAGCCTACTTGACGGGTGATCTCGGTAAGTATTAATACTGAATAACTTTGTGAAAGACCAAGCCTATCTAACGGGTGGTCCATGAATCACTGGAACTATCTGAGTTCCTTACTTAGATAGATGACTGTATCTGACAATCTTGATTTTTGAGTTCTACTCTGAAGACTGATACTGAAACTGCAACTGTGGGAGTTCTCACTTAACCGATATGCCCCGAGTCTAAAATAGTGGGGTCCAACTTATAACCCCAGATAGAAGGGAGTCAATACCATGCCATAGGTAAAGACCTCTCTGGTCAAGCCTCTCAATGGGTGACCCTCAAGAGGAAGTCAGCCTAAGGATATGTGGACTCCTGCAGGTAGTCAAGCCTTTATCTAACATGTAACTCATTATCCTGCACTGGCTACACAGTTCTGAAGTACAGGTATTGTTGCTAATGACTCCGCCTCTCTAACAAGGAAACCACCATCCTACACTCGCTTGGTGCTAGTTCCTACTCCCAACTGAAAGACTCTGAACTGATCCTTAAATAAACTTAGACTAAGCTGAATATTATTACTGATTATGTTACTTGACTGACCAGACTGAGTTCACTTGGTTTCGTTATCTGATGGAATACATCTGAATTCTAATTTCTATCTGAATACTACGAAGTTCTATAACTCACTAATCTTTACTGGGATCTGATCCGAATACTAAATACTACTGAGATTTGAATTGAGTATTGAGCTTGAATATACTGAATACTGAGGTTTACTGAATTTTCTTAACGTCTGTACTGACTGAATTCTAGTAATCATAGCATGACAGAGCTTCTCTTGAACTGACTCGGCTCTACGCACACAACTATATTTTTTTGGGTACAAGTACCCCCAGGACTCGATGGAAAGAAACTGAAAAACATGACTTCTTAAATATATAACCAACATCCACATCACAACAATAATCTATCACATTAATATCATAACAGTAGTCTATCATTCGCAACATCATCAAGGAAGTATCACTTCAAGCGATTGGGAACATTCAACATATAAATTGTATATAGAGGCATGCTATTGTCTCATGAATTCAACAATGAAAATCCACATGTATAGAAAGCACATGCAACATACTATTCTTTATTCATCTTAGCATTACAACGAACACTAGACATGCATTACTTGTCACAAAGTTGAGGGTTTATACCTAATACACCACAATGGTACTATTTTCTTCATATAAGCATTCTACCTAATATATGGGAGTCACACTTTGGTCATACAATAATTCATTACCCCTAATTAACATGATTACATAATTTAACATACTTCTTGAAGAGGCTTTGTCATGAATATCACATAATCAACACATACAAGGGTCAGAGTTTGTATCTTTGCAATCAAGACATGAATTAAAACTCAATATCAACATTAGCTTCATCCTTAATTCACATGTATCATAAAATCTCATGAAAACATAAACTTAAGAATTTTATAAAAGGTTTTTGAACTTCTTGGGTGGAAGGAACCCAAGAATCAACACTTGCATACCTTAGTTTCTTGATTTGGAGAGACTTGATGGAGGAATTCTGGAGTTATTGAACCTTTGGGTTGAAACCCTAGGTCGTTCTTGAGAGAAAATTGAGAGAAAACCTTATAATTTGGGTTGATGAGGCTGAATCTTGAAAGAGATTGTAATACCCTGTATTTTCTTGCTAGAATTCTAACCGCCGTTCCAGCGCGTCTAAGCTCTAATACAAGTGATTATCACATGAATACAAGTTGAATGATCATTATCCTAGTCTATGGAGTATTTTAGAGGTGAAAAATATTCATAGCAATGACCTATAACAAAGTTGAGCTAAGACCAATTGATTCATCCAAAGTTTGACATTCGATTCTACAAGGGTCAACTTCAAACGTGTATATCTCTTAATATACATGGAATTTTTCATCCCAAGACCTATCAAATTATAGATAATTTAATTATCTTTCCAACGATACTAATTTCACAAAATTGTGATACCCGACAGAAGAGTTATGCCCATTTTTGTGAGAGGCAGTAAGGGTGTGCGATAGGCAAAGCGCCGCCCAATCAAATATGTGCGATTGGGAGCGCGAGGCATACTTAAATGTCTGCTATAAGGTTTGCGACTCACACCTTAAGGTCTTCCATGGGTTGTGCTCCGCATACCTCACTTTCAAATGCCAAAAACACCCCTATATATGTCTATAACACGGGATTAAACTCCCATAACACCAAAATAAGTTTACTTTCTCTCAAGATCACCAAGAACATTCATTAGGTTTTCAACCTAAAAATTTAAATATCTCAAGATGCAACCATGAGTTTTCAATAATTCTTAGTATGTATTATTTTATATATGTATTGCACCCCTATATGCTTAGTATGTTTCCATAGTACTGACCCACATATTCATATGTGGTCTATATTTTCTCGGAATATAGGTACAAGGTATAGTGTACATCTTCAGATCCAGTCAGTTTATGGCATCTAGTCAGTAGGTGATGAGTCCTTTTGATTTAAGGGCTTGAGTTAGATATATAGTTTGAGAAGTGTTGTATTTTCTTTATTGAGTCGTATTGGGTTGGGTTAGTCGGGAGTCATGACCCAGATACCTATAGTCAGTGCTAGTAGTGTCTTTATAGACAATCAGTAGAATTTGATGTATTTTGTTTTAGTTTTGGTTGTAAAGGCAGAATTGTAATCTTGTAAATTTAGTTTTGTGTCTATCATATCCAGAAAAGAGTTATTTTCCATAGATTTGTATAGATTTATACTTTTTGTTCAGTTGCTTATGAGTTATGACAGTAGAAGGGTTAGCTTGGGGTCACTTGTGATCCTAAGCACAGTGTGACATCTCAGGACTCGATTTTAGGGTGTTACAAACTTGGTATCAGAGCACAGGTTCAAGTATTGCAGAATGGTACAGATACGTCTATACATTTCTTCGAGAGGCTACAGGGCATTTAGAAAATGTCTCCATTCTTTCAAGTCTTAAATCGTGCTATAGAAAAGTTCTCTAAGAAACTTATACAAATTCTCATCTTACTTTAGTCAGGCGATCTCTTCCTTATTTCCAAGGTATCAGAAACAGTTGGGCTTCATTCTCCATAAATATTTATGGGACTGTAAGAGAGCTAGAAAGTATCCTGTAGAAATCGTGCACAAATCCTGTGTCAGATGTGCTTTCGAATTTCTCCTCATAATCCATAATGATAATCTATACTTCTCTATCTATGTTCTTGAAGTAACATGTTCGGCAAGTTCCAGTTCCTTCCCAGATAATGCTTTTATAATTGCTAGCAGAAGTTTCAGAAATTTCATAAAGCAGCTTGAGACGAGCCTTCTAGTATGTTATAAGTCCATCAGATTTAAAGTTATGCCCTCGTTCTTATGAGTTATTTAATTAAGACAGAGTAAGGTGTATTCTTAGATCGTTGAATGTTGTGTGTCAAGTTTCTATCTCTTTTATTATGTAATCTTGTTATCATTATGTTTGTGAAAAATCAAAGTCTAGTGAAGCCGTGTGAGGCCTATTTCGATTCACTAGCATAGTTGCTTTGTTATTCATATAATTTTCTTAATCAAAACACAAAGCCAAAGTCTAGTGAAGCCATGGGAGGCCTATTTCGATTCACTAGCAACTTATTACTTATCATGTTATTCTGGTGTTAGTTGAAAGTGTGGGTTTCTGTGTAGTGACATAAGTAGTAACGTTTACTTGAAAGTCTTGTGTTAGTTGACCTTGTGGGTTTAGAAGTGTAGTGACAAGAATGGTGGTAAGGGCGATTTATTGAATATGTATAGCTGAATTTTTGCTTATGATTAAATTAGTAATGAAGTGATATACCCTTGTTTGTTAGTTTAGTAAAGTTAGAGAAGGAGATTATTAGTTAAGGTGGATTGTTGTTTGCTTAAGTATGAAAAGAGTTATTGATGGTATTTGTTGTGCTAGGAAAGTACAGGTTTTGATGGAAGTACTTGGTGGTTAAGTATTGTTAATTTAGGCTTTCCTGAGATTGCAAGAGGAAGTTTAGTTGAAATTTATAGAGCTGTGAAAGTAATTTAGGTGTGAAGATGGGTAAATAGTAATGATGTGAAGAAGGAGGATGTTTTAACAGATTACGAATAAGATAGGCCATATGATTATAATCAATTGTCGTTTTATGGGGTTCTAGTGTACTACTGTTTCCTAATGCTGTGTTCTATAGTTTTAAGTGAGAATTATGTGTGATATTAGGTTGGAAATCATGTTTAGCTCTAGACATTAAGTTTGAACAGTTGATGGTTAGGTTATTGATGCTAGTTATATGGAGGTGATTTAGTAGGCCTAAACAGTGTATGCAAGAGTGTCAGATCATGTGTTCGTAATTAAGAATGGTGTAGAGGTGTGCCCAAGGTGCTATGGGGCTGCATTATTTTTTGAGGATTATTGCATATTGTGTGGTTAGTAGTAACATTGAGTTGCTAGGTGGAGAAAGGCTAGTTAGATAATTTATGATGTTTTTGATAGCTAAGTTAAGGAGTTATGATTGAAGATGTTGAGTCTTTCCAGTATGATTTTATTCTCATGGTTTGGGAAAAATATAAGTATAGAAGTATGATCTTGGTAGGCTATGATTATGTGATTAGAGATGTAGATATGGTTGCAAATGAGAGTATAAGTCTTTGATGATGATTATTGAAGCTAGGAGTTAAGGATGGCATATGGATGGATTATTCAAAAATGAAGTCAGTAAGTTCAAAATTAGTTTATTCTTGTGAGTTAGCATTTATTTGTAGATATTAGAATGATGAAATTATGGCTTAATCTTGAGAATATGTGGAGTATGACTTTAGGGGTATTTGCCTTACAGTTATATGTGGTTTTAATGATAGGCTTGAATGTCATGTTGGGTGTAAGATGATAAAGGCAGTATGCACTAGTGAATCCATATCAAGAGTTTTAAATTATTCATTGAAGTGGTAAGGCATGTTATGCTTAGCGTGTGAGCTCTAAGAAGATATAGAATATTGAACCTTGTGGTTTAAACTAGTATTGTAGTTTGGCATGTTGTATCTTGTGATTTAGTATTAGGCTTGATCATGGTGAGAGAACTTAGTTTAGTTTAGACCTTAGTAGAAAGATTTCGCAGTGCCAATATGAGAATTATAAGTTGAATCAAATGAGTATGGTATTTAAGGGGAATAGTATAGTTGAGAGAGCATTTGAGAAGTGATGCTAAGCTTGAAAGTAAGAAGTTGCGTTGTCTACAGCATAGCAATCCTATCCTAGTTTATGAGTTATATAATTACATTCCATGCTATAGAGTTATATCAATGTTGTAATTCCTTAGTCAAATGTCTTGTTCAGAGCATGCCCAAAATTCTTTGCTCCCTAATGTCTATAGAATTTCGTAGAAAAGTGCTAAAGAAATACTTCATTTGAGTATGGGTAGTCAGTATGATCCAGTCCATATAGCCTGTAATCTATTTTAGCAAACAAGGAGATAAGATCCTATAGATTCTTAATTTTCCAGCTAGTCTTACTATCCGCAGTCTTATACGTATGTACATTCTAAAAGGCAATGTGTTTGTGTCCAATTGAATTATGAATTCAGCTCAGTTCATGCATCGGTTTCAGTTTTAGATATTAAGTCATGATTCAGTTCGTAAGTATCCGTGTAGTATCACAGTCTCTTCTTAATATTTTCATCAAATTATTATCATTTGGGGACGAACAATCCCAAGAGGGGGATGTTGTAATACCCCAAGTTTTCATATCATAAACCTCTCATCCTTTCTCATGAGATCAGATCCAATGCAAAGTAATGGTTACTCATAAGTTGACACTCTCGTTTCTATCTTAGCCATATAGTTATTTTTCTTGAGGATTCATACACTTGCAGACCAGTTCAGTAGCTCATTATTCTTGAGATCCAGTGATTCAGTTCTATCAGTTACACATGATAGCTTGAAGATTAATATTCCTCAGTGTTTCAGGTTAATTATCCATATTCGAGGATGAATATTCCCAAAGGGGAGATAATATAATACCTTGTATTTTCGTGCTAGAATTCTAACCGTCGTTCCTGCGCATCTAATCTCTAATACAAGTGATTCTCACATGAATACAAGTTGCATGATCATTATTTTTGTGCTTATGTCATAAAGAATGAAACTTTGGAAGGTTTTATGGTGATATTGATGTATGAGTTTTTGGAACTTTATTTGAGATTATTATTTTGAGAAAATCATGTGTTATAAACACCTTGAGTTTAAATAATTTGTGATGATAAAGAAGCTTTGACCTTTTGGTCATAAAAAGGGTTGTTTTTGAAACCGAGATGAGAAAAGAAATCCACTTATTGATTTACTATGAAAGGGGTAGCATGATGGCTCCCGTTGTGAATTGTTGAAATATTTATTAGTGGAATTTCTTTTGAAATGATTTGAGCTAAGTCTGGGAGTAGTCTTTAGCACCGAGCGGGAGGTATAGCAGGATTGGCACTTCCCTAGAACTACGTGCCCCCATAGCTTGTGAGCCTGAGACTGATTTATATATAGTGATCACTAGTGAATAAAATATTAAGGTCTTACTCTGATGGCAAGGATAGGACAGCTCTCCCCAACGTGGGTTGGACGTTGGACTCCATGTATCTCATATGGTTTATGTCGGTTATGAGGGACTCCCAATGTGTGTATGTGTACTTTCCTATCTAATATGAAAAGTCTTATTCTTCTATCTGAGATGAAAACATATTTGTTTGAAAGATTGAGTTTGAGAAAGTCATTGTTTTTGAAAGATTTAATGAACATATATTCCAAAGAGAATTGTTATGAGATTTGATTGCTTTGATGATTTGGAATCGAGATGGAAGTGAATTGAGATTTATTATGATGACTCAAATGTTTCACTTGATATATTTTACTCTCTTATGATTATGATGATTTTAATTCGAGCTAAGTGAGTCATTTATATCAGCATGCATAATTTCATAAATTGCGATGATATTAAGATATTATTTTATATATGCATTGCACCCCCATATGCTCGGTACATTTCCATGGTACTGACCCACATATTCATATATGGGCTACATTTTCTAGAAATATAGGTACAAGGTATAGTGTACATCTTCAGATCCGGTCAGTTCGCGACATCCAGTCAGCAGGTGATGAGTCCTTTCGATTCAAGGGCTTGAGTTAGTTATACAGTTTGAGAAGTGTTGTATTTTCTTTATTGAGTCGTATTGAGTTGGGTTAGTCGAGAGTCATGACCCAGCTACCTATAGTCAGTACTATTAGAGGCTTCATAGACAGTCAGTAGAAGTTGATGTATTCCATTTCAGTTTTGGTAGTAAAGGCAGAATTGTACTTTTGTAAATTTAGTTTTGTGTCTATCATATTTAGAAAAGAGTTATTTTCCACAGATTTGTATAGATTTATACTTTTTGTTCAGTTGCTTATGAGTTATGCTAGTAGAAGGATTAGCTTGGGGTCACTTGTGATCCTAAGCACCGTGTGACGTCTCGGGACCCGATTTTGGGGTGTTACAGAGATCTAATGTTTCTTTAAGGTTCTTGAAGAAATCCTTAGGCTTGTTCTTGATTTTTCTTGACTAGGGTTTATCTTCTTTGGGAGAGAATGTTCTTGTTCTTGAGGAGATGATCTTGAGAGAAAACCCAAATCTTGTGGTTGAGAGTGTATGAGTAAATTTTTGAAATGTTTAACTGAAGAAAAATAGGAGAAAGTTACGTACCTTGAGGTTTATAAGTCATGGGAGTTGAAGAAAAAGGACAAAATACCCTTACAAAACTACTTCCCAATTGCTGAAAATCTTAGCTGACGACCATGGCTGAAATGTCGTCAAATTTGTGATAAGTCGTCATAAATATCATCACTTGGGAGCTTGTTTCTGCTTAAGGCTAACGATATTTGTGATAAGTCGTCACACTTGTGATAAGTTATCAGAAATGTTATCACTGGGGGCTAGATTCTGCCGAAGGCTGACGACATTTGTGATAAGTCGTCACATTTGTGATAAGTTATCAGCAAATGTCGTCAGTCAGTTTTCCAGGCTGACATGCTGGAGTAAAATAGGCATAACTCTTTACTTCGATATCGGATATCGGTAAAATTGGTATCGTTGAAAAGATAATTCAAAGAGATTTCATTTGACATATAGTAGGACCTTTAATTTGATATACTTAAGGAGTTATGATCGATTGAATTTGACCCAAGTTTTGACGATCACTAAAACTTGAACGATAGGAAAGCTTTCAACTTGTCCTTGAGTTAGCGGACCTCTATAATCTTAATTCATGCTCAAATAGATTCCCACACTACATAATTGATTAATACACTACATTTACATTGGATTCAAGGATTTTAGAACATCTACCCATATGTATAATGGATTTTCATTCTAGTCCAAAATGTGAGGTGTTACATTATCTCCCCCTTAGAATCATTCATTCTCGAATGTCGATTAATAAGTTATGAGTACTGATCAACTGAACCTACTTAAGGGATGTGAATATCTAAAACATGACTATATGACAGAAATTACTGACACACTGAATTTTCCACTAGAGTATGCATGCATAGCTGATGCATAGAATACCCGGATGAGACTATTGATAAGCTGAATCCTTATGACGGACATGCATATATAATTTATGGAGACTTGACTGAGTTGTTCTCATGAACGTATGAATAAATGCACTGATAATCTGAACTTTCTCTACTGAACATGAATATCTAATAGATGGAGGTCTGATTGAACCTACTCTTGAAAGCATGACTGACTGTGCAATGATAACTGATGCTAACTCGTAATAGGAATCTATGCATAAAACTGAATGGGTGTACGGAATTGATAACTTCAGGGAGTTATAGAGAATCTCCTTCTTGGGACACTATGTCCCTCTAAAACACTTACATTACTGGAATACTTAAGGACTACTGAGGTGGTACACAAGGCATCTATAAATTGGATCATATCTAAATATCTGAGAGCTGAAGATAATTCTTGATGTATGAACTGAGTTATACTCACAACTACTAAGGTACTCTATCTTGGAATAGTTACCTTACTGAGATTTCTGATAGTATGACTAGATGGAAAGATATGAAAACAAACTATATGAATCTGATTATCTGACTGCTAAACTGAACTGCTGGCTTTACTGACTAAGTCATGTTGAAAACTTAAGCTTAAATGAAGTACTACTTCTGCATTCTTTTAACTAAACCTTCCACCTTAGCCTCAAGTCATCATCATAAGTCTAGGAACACTTCACTAAACTCTGAACTGAACTACAATCAATCTACTCTAGGGTCTGTGATAAATAATGTACCTAAATGATAACTCATCTTGCAAGACTACACTTGAAAGTATAAAGCTCACTGCTAATACTATCCCTTGGGGTACAACTCTTAACTTTCTTTAGTCTCCGTAATCATCAAACTAAAATTCTTGCATGCACTGTTCAAGCCTGCTGAAATCTCTAGAACAGGTCTAGCAACTTCTACATAAACATAACACACGCTACTGTCATGGGCTACTAATATCACATCTCTTAACTTACATCTACACCTTCATACTTAGTCTAAAATCCACCAACTTAAATTCTTCAAAAATTCAATCTTAGTCTCTAAAGCATAATGTGAGTATCCATAATTATTTAATAAACATGCTACTCTTATCCTAGACTTCAAATGTTACCTCTCTAAAACTTATATTTTCTTCACACCATGAGAATTACCACTATGCCTCTATCAACAACACATATAACTCTAGATCACTAAACTTAAACTCCTGCATACATTGTTTCAAGCCTACAGATTCACCTTTTATACAACTAACCCCCATGAAACATACTCTGCCCAACTTTAGATAACACTATCCCAAACTATTTGTGGGGACGGTCTAAGAAAGCTCTATCTGTAGGACTCTGGGCCTCACTATTTCTGTTACCTTAAGAGTAAGGTAAAGCGACATGAATGGAACATGATGAGACTCCACATAAGTTTCTTAGAGAACCTTTCTATAGCACGATCTGAGACATGAAAGAAGGGAAACTGTTCCTAAAACATCTTATAGACTCCTGCTCATAAATGTGGCGCGCTTAGGCTCTGATACCAAGTTTGTAACACCCTAATTTTTTAGAACCGGAATGACACACGGTGCTCATGATCCCGAAGGACCACAAGCTAACCCTCTTCTGAATCTATACCTGAGCACTGCATAATATAATAAAATAAATGCGAAAACTGGTGAAAACTTGCCATAAGGTTAAAACGTCTAAAATACTCAAAACTGAAAACTGAATACTAATACATCTGTCTGAAAAAACCTCTAATTGTCTGAACTGTGAATTTGATGGGATATGTCCCCAACTAACCCCATCTACTGAAAATAAACTGAATCTAGTAAAGTACGGAAATAAGAAACATCCTTTGATGATAAGAACTCACTGCTATGTCTATCGCTGTTGACTGAGTCAGAACTGCTAAGGGTAATCTAGATCTCGTGCTTTTGAACCTATGGCGTCAAATAAAACACCATAGCATAAATGCGTCAGTATATTTGAATGTACTGAGTATGCAAATAGGTTAAAGCTGAATGCAAGGGCTTATGCTTGGACACAACTTAGCTGAATGATATGTAAGAGTTGGATTAGCATATATAGAGAATCTATAACTACTTAACATACTGTGATTGAGCATACTGGTACTGAATCTAATAACTGATACTGAATCTGAAATAGTACCCATACTTATTAATATCGATAAACTATATGAATCAGACTACTGATAATGGTTATTAACTGGCTAAATATGAGATCAAACCTATCTAGCGGGATGATCTCTAAATCTTCTAATAATAATTAAGACTTACTAACATTGAGATTAGGCTTAACTGACGGGTGATTTATGGAACTGATAATGACAATACTCAACTGAATCTGAGATTGAGATCAAGCTTACCTGACGGGTGATCTCGGTAAGTATTAATACTGAATAACTTTGTGTGAGACCAGGCCTATCTAACGGGTGGTCCATAAATCATTGGAACTATCTGAGTTTATTATTGAGATAGATGACTGTATTTGACAGTCCTGATTTTTGAGTTCTACTCTAAAGATTAATACTGAAAATGCAACTGTGGGAGTTCTCATTTAACCGACATGCCCCGAGTCTGAACTAGTGGGGTCTAACTTATAATCCCAACTGGAAGGGTGTCAATACCGAGCCACGGTTAAAGACCTCTCTGGCCAAGCCTCTCTAATGGATAACCCTCAAGAGAAAGTCAGACTAAGGCTATATGGACTCCTGCAGGTAGTCAAGCCTTTATCTGATGGGTGAATCCTCATTCTGTGCTGGCTACGCAGTTCTAAAGTACATGTATTACTGCTAACGACTCCACCTCTCTAACGGAGAAACCGCCATCCTGTACTCACTCGGTGCTAGTTCCTACTCCTAACTGAAAGACTCTGAACTGATCCTTAACTGAACTTAGACTGAGCTGAATATTGTTACTGATTATCTTACTTGACTAACCTGACTAAGTTCACTTGGTTCCATTATCTGATGGAATACGTCTGAATTCTACTTTCTGTCTGAATACTACGAAGTTCTGTAACTCACTGATATTTACTAGAATCTGATTCGAATATTGAATACTACTGAGATCTGAACTGAGTGCTGAGCTTGAATAGAATGAATACTGAGGTTTACTAAATTTTCTTAACGTCTGTACTGACTGAATTATTCTACTAATCATAGGATGACTGAGATTCTCTTGAACTAACACGACTCTAGGCACACAACTATATTTTTTCGGGTACAAGTACCTCCAGGACTCGATGGAAAAAAACTGACAAATATGACTTCTTGAATATATAACCAACATCCACATCACAATAATAATCTATCACATTAATATCATAACAGTAGTCTATCATTTGCAACATCATCAAGGAAGTATCACTTCAAGCACTTAGGAACATTCAACATATAAATTGTATATAGAGGTATGCTATTGTCTCATGAATTATTCAACAATGAAAATCCACATGAATAGGAAGTACATGCAACATACTATTCTTTATTCATCTTGGCGTTACAATAAACACTAGACATGCATTACTTGTCAGAAAGTTGAGGGTTTATACTTGATATGCCACAATGGTACTATTTTCTTCATATAAGCTTTCTACCCAACATATGGGAGGCACACTTTGGTCATACAACAATTCATTACCCCTAATTCACATGATTACATAATTTAACATGCTTCTTGAAGAGGCTTTGTCATGAATATCATATAATCAACACATACTAGGGTCAAAGTTTGCATCTTTGCAATCAAGACATGAATTAAAACTCAATATCAACATGAACTTTATCCTCAATTCACATGTATCATAAAATCTCATGAAAACATAAACTTAAGAATTTTATAAAGGGTTCTTAAACTTATTGGGTGGAAGGAACCCAAGAATCAACACTTTTATACCTTAGTTTCTTAATTTGGAGAGACTTGACGGAGGAATTCTTGATTTCTTGAACCTTTGGGTTGAAACCCTAGGTCGTTCTTGAGAGAAAATTGAGAGAAAACCTTATAATTTGGGTTGAATGAGGCTGAATCTTGAAAGAGATGTAATGTTTCTTTAAGGTTCTTGAAGAAATCCTTAGGCTTGTTTTTCTTTTTTATTGACTAGGGTTTAACCCTTTTGGGAGAGAATATTCTTGTTCTTGAGGAGATGATCTTGAGAGAAAACCCTAATCTTGTAGTTGAGAGTATATGAGAGAATTTTTGAGATGTTTAACTGAAGAAAAATAGGAGAAAGTTACGTCCCTTGAGGTTTATAAGTCGTGGGAGGTGAAGGAAAAGACCAAAATATCCTTACGAAACCACTTCCCAATTGCTGAAAATCTTAGCTGATGACCAAGGATGAAATGTCATCAAATTTGTGATAAGCCATCACAAATGTCGTTACTTGGAAGCTGGTTTCTTCCTGAGGCTAACAACATTTGTGATAAGTCGTCACACTTGTGATAAGTTATCAGAAATGTCATCACTGGGGGATGGATTCTGCCTAAGTCGTCATACTTGTGATAAGTTATCAGTAAATGTCGTCTATCAGTTTTCCAGGCTGACATGCTGGAGTAAAATAGGCATAACTCTTTGATCCGATATCGGATTTGGGCGAAATTGGTATTGTTAGAAAGATAGTTCAAAGAAATTTCATTTGATATATAGTACGTCCTATAATTCGATATACATAAGGATTTATGGTCTATTGAAATTGACCTAAGTTTTGACGCTCACTAAAACTTGAATGATAGGAAAGCTTTCAACTTGTCCTTGTGTTTGGGGACCTCTATGATCTTAATTCATGCTCAAATAGATTCCCCCACTACATAGTTGATTACAACACTAAATTTACATAGGATTCGAGGCTTTTGGAACATCTACACATATGTATAATGGATTTTCATTCTAGTCGGATATGTGGGGTGTTACACAAGGTTTACACTAACTTGCTATGTAATAGACAATTAAACATAACAAACATATAATCATATATACAAATAATGAAAAATTAAATTTCTTTTAAGTTCAAAACCTCAAGTATTATTAATTTATTATATTAAGTAGCATATTTTTTAAAGTAGCACATATATTGAATGGTACGTATATGTGTATATATTTTCTATAGACTCTAAAGTAGTATATATTTAAGGTATACATGTGTATATGTTTTATAAATTAGTATATATATTGTAGTATATATCTTGTAGTATATGTTTTATTTAAAGTAGTCCATATATTAAATGGTACGTATATATGTGTATATATTTTCTATAGACTCTAAAGTAGTATATATTTAACGTATACATGTCTATATGTTTTATAAATTAGTATATATATTGTAGTATATATCTTGTAGTATATGTTTTATTTAAAGTAGCACATATATTGAATGGTACGTATATATGTGTATATATTTTCTATAGACTCTATAGTAGTATATATTTAAGGTATACATGTGTATATGTTTTATAAATTAGTATATATATTGTAGTATATGTTTTATTTAAAGTAGTACATATATTGAATGGTAGGTATATATGTGTATATATTTTCCATAGATTCTAAAGTAGTATATATTTAAGGTATACATGTGTATATATTTTATAAATTAGTATATATATTGTAGTATATATCTTGTCGTATATGTTTTATTTAAAATAGTCCATCAATTGAATGATACGTATATATGTGTATATATTTTCTATAGACTCTAAAGTAGTATATATTTAACGTATAAACGTGTATATATTTTATAAATTAGTATATATATATATTGTAGTATATATTTTGTAGTATATGTTTTTTTTAAAGTAGTATATATATTGAATGGTACGTATATATGTGTGTATCTTTTCTATAGACTCTATAGTAGTATATATTTAAGGTATACATGTGTATATGTTTTATAAATTAGTATATATATTGTAGTATATATCTTGTAGTATATGTTTTATTTAAAGTAGTATATATATTTAACTAACGTATAGTCGTATACATGATTACATGTGTAATTTTGTATATGTGTATATGTTTTTTAAATTCTAATGTAGTATATACTATATATATAGTGTATATTTATTGTGTGTATATTGTTTAACGTATTTAAAATGTATATAGGTGGGTATATATAGTGTATATTTGAGAGAAATCTTTTAATTTTTTTTTAATTTTGACCAAATTTTTGACCGGTTTTGACTAGATTTACCCGGGTTGGACCGAATTACGTGTAATGGGCCGATCCTGGGTTGTTTCTTGAAAATTTACTATTGGACCCGAAATTGAATCGGCCCGTTAAACTAAGCCCAGAACCAAACCGGCCCACAATCTGGTTAAAAGTGACTGGCCGATTCCGAATTGACTGGCGCACCCCGCTAACTGGCCTATTTGTAGGATAAAAGTCGTAAAGAAATTGTGTACCAGAAAGAAAAGAAAAAAGATGGCTTCTGTATACTTTTTCTAACACTTTGTTACTCCTCCTATTAATTCAATCCAAACACCCATTGCTGATTAGCATGCCAAATTAATTAGATACTCCCTCAATTTATTTGTCATTTATATTGACAAAAAAAGATACTCCGACTCCACAATGAATTGATCATGTATAATTAACAATTTTTCATCTATTTTAACTAATGAAGAGAGAAATTATATTGCACAAAAATTATAATGTAATGCTTTTTATTTAGAACTTTAAGAAATAGAAATTAATAAAAAGTTTAGATAAAGTGATATACACAAACATAAAGAATCCTATATCATCATTACTAGAAGTTATATCCTTTAAAACAAGTAAAGTATAAATAAGGTAACCAAAACAGATTCAAAATTAAACAAACTTTAAATAAAAAACGTTAGTTTATTCATAGATCATAAGAGAATTAAATCCAATCATTTTTTACACCTAATTCTATGAGACCAAAAAGTGACTTGGGGTCTTGATTTTTAAAATAGTTACATATTCGAATAGTAATGCTCTGAAATGAGTTAAACTAAGGGCTCATTTGTTTGCACTTAATGGAGGTTTGAATCTGAATGGTTCAAACTTCAGACCATTAAGTGTATTTATTTTTTATTAAGATTTTAGCTCTTAATAGGTCTGAATAAGTCTTAATTATTCAGATCTAGAATCAAGTCTTAATAGGTCTGAAGAGGTATTCTCATATTGGATAATATTTATCGCCATTCTGTTCATAATCATCAGTCACCACTTCTGCCACCACCATCATTGTCAACCACCACCCACGACCACCAACCACCTCCACTATCGCAACCACCATCGACAACAAATATCGCTACCAACCACTATCGTCAACCGCTGCCACACCTACTACCTCTATTATTCTAATTATATTTAACGCCACCACCGTCGTCAACAGCACCACCATCATCAACCACTATTGGCCTATCCCTACTATTGACCAACTCATCTATCACAACTAGTACCACCGCTAACTACCAGTAATATATTACAACCTCCACACATTCTTCGGCGGCCACCACCATTGTCACTGTCACACCCCCTTTTTTTTCACTCCCAAAAGGATTAATTTTATAGTTCGAAAGGGTTTTCATTATTAAAGTGATAAAAAATAAAAATTTTGTTTCAAAAAGAATTATTTACATTTAAAATCAAGGTCGCCACTTGACATAATTGGATGTGCCAAGTCACCTTTGGGAATCTTTTTTCAAAACTGTTTTTGACTCTTTTAAACTGATCCACGAACAAAGATTCTAGCTAAGAAATTCTGTTGGCCGAGGGGAAGGTTTTCAGCACCCCTCGATTCCGTGGTTTGACCACGGTCGCTTGGTGGAGTGTATCGACTATTTTGGAATTATGAATATATGAACCACACGAAATCACACAAAATAATTAATCAAACAACCAAACAAAATAAATCCAAAATTATAGTGTCCAGTCCAATTATTACAATCCTGAAATAGAAAAATGTGAAAATATAAACCTACTCTATTCTATGCTAATTCTAAACTACACTCCATTGCTTTCTCCACCCGATGTTTCGAGTCTTGATCATGCATGTCTTCAAGTACATGCTACTTACATGGTACATCAGGGCATTCCTCGGATAAATCAATACAAATTCCTCGGGGCATTCCCCGACCAAATAAATACGATAGATCCCAATGCATAAATCAAAACCATTCCACACACATTTCATCATTCAATAATCACAAATCCTAAACTTTGCCTACCCAACCTACGTTTTTCTATTTCTGACTTATCATACTATTACCAAATTAAACCAAAACTAATCTGAATTCGCCATTTTATCAGTTTCTCAATTCCGCCCCAACTTTCCTTTTAACACTAAATTTTCATAATTCACGATTTCTATTTCAACAATCCTCAATCATTTTTAACTTAATATTCATCATTCACATCACACATAACTCATAACCAAAGGAAATCAACAACCAATCAACACAAGCAATTATTCATCATCAACAAAGATCAAACCACACACGAATATTCAATTTGAAACACGAAATATCATAAACATTGAAATAAAAGAAGGAAAGAATAAAGTTCGACCTCGATTGAAGATTTTATTGTACCAAATATGTGATCGAAAGATAAAGCCAGATCCAAAAACTTCAGATGTGAACCTCAATCACGAACTGAACGACCCCAATCAAAGACAACGACTAACCCAAGCCCAAATTGAGGTTCTCGAACGGAATCCACGACTGCCGTCACTCAAAACTCAATCGGTGGGAATATTACCTTTTCTGGTGTATTTCTGCTGTCGAAACAGAGACAACAACAACGGTGAAGTTGGGTCATAGGTTGTCGAATGATTTTTGATGGGTTGCAGCTGTGGTTGATCGGTGATGGGCGACAGAACAATTTTCTGGTGGAGCTGGCCGGAATTAGCCCATAACAGGTCTATTTCAGTTGTTTGGAGGCTGGTTTTGCTAATTCTGGCGGCGGAAGAGCCCTTTTCGGCGAGCTTTAGGCGAAGAATCGTCGATCTCTGATCTCTCTCTCGATTTTTTACTCACTTCTCACCATCTCTCCATTCCTCTCAGATTTCTTCGCTACTCAATATCTTCTTCAATTTTCTATGATTTCGTGCGTGTGCTAGGGTATATACTCTGTAAATTGAGAGTGATGGGGAGTGTGTTAATGGCATGAGGTCAGTGAAGAAGAAAACACCAAAAAAAATGCCCTTTCAGACTGGTGCTCTCTGGTGAAGAAGATGATAATGGGTTCCCTTTTTCTCCCTTTCGATCTCACTCTCGATCTCTCTCTGCTGTGTGTGCTGCGAAGAGGAAACCCAAAGAGAAAAAATCAAAGCATCCTCCTTATCAAGATAATAATTATGTCCCTTTATAAAAAAATGGAAAAAATATCTAAAAGGGCCTCTTTTTCAGTGGGGCCCACCTTTTTTTTAATTTTTTTTTTTCTCTCTGTATATATTTCAATTCCAAGAATGGAAACAAAACGTGATGGGGGGTCATGTGGGGTAGGGTGAGGTGTCCTATTTTGATTGGGTAGGTTGTTAGGATAAGATAAAATTAGTTAGGGGCTGTTATTTTTGTCATTTTGTGGAGGGATTATTGCATGGTTGAGGGTACATGGTAGGATAAGGTAAAAATGAGTAGAAGTAATATTGGAGAGGGACAAAATTAGGTGTCTACAGTCACTAGTAGCTCCACCTCTACCATCACTTCAATCACTATCGCCGCTACAATTTATCTCTACTACCAACCATATCCTTCATCACAACTAACAATATCTCCAACTAACACCAACACATCGTCAACCATCATTCATTCATTTTTCAGCCATTACAATCAACACCACCAACTACTAACAACAAGCAACATCACATCACAACCACCACCACCACTATCAACCGCCACCATCATAACAGTCACTACAATACCAACCATCACAACTATCACCACTAACATTACTAATAACTAACATCAATCATTGTCACTGCAACCACCATTATAAACTATCTCCACTATCACTAACAAACATAAATATTTTTTTAAAATTAAATAATAATTTTGTTGTATTAAATTACATATTTTTTTATATATAATTAGTTTTTTATTTGAATTGTATTTTTTATTTTATTATATACACAAATAAATTTTTTTGGTACATTCGGATATTGAAAAACAAACAGTCTTAGTCATTCAATTTTCAGATCTAAAGACAACATCTTAATAATTCAGACGTGTATTCAGATTCAGAAATTTGAATCTTAAAAAAAGTAAATGCAACAGATTCAGAAATTTGAATCTTAAAAAAAGTAAATGCAGCCTAAAGAGATATTAAAAGGCATTACATTTTTTTTTTTTGCTTTTAGATTTAGGAGATATCAGAATTAAATCATCATTTTTTTTCATCTTATGAGTGATATATTTTTCTCTACATTTTTATTTTTTCCATTTATCATTTGAACTAATAAACAAGTTCGATAATAATAAATGAAATCGACCAATAATTAAAGGTTTAAAAATAAAATAAATTGACAATATAATTTCGTGATGAATATAAAATCGAATACATCTTGAATCTGAAAACAAATACAATGTTTTATCTTCATGCGTGTAAACAATTGAAACTCTTTTCCATTTTTTATAGTCATGTTTATTGAAGGTTCACATAACTTTACACTATCAAAATTATATTAAATGCTACTCTATATTAATTTTATTCTTCTTATATACAGTTTTATTGATTAACACAAGACACGCATACAAAACACGCACTCCTTTCGTTCAAAATAATTAAATTGTTGAGGTATTTTTTAGTATTCAAAATAAGTGATTTTTTCAAAGTCCAAGAGAATTATTGAAACTTTTTTTTTTTTTCATATTTACCCTTTTATTTAATGAGGTTCTTAAATCTTAAGTACTTCATATTTTCTAAGAGAATAGGTTAAGAATCATCAATAGGGTAAAAATGGAAAGTAGTTATAAATTATGTCATTAGATGTTTTTCTTAAAGGGAGTGTCATATCCCAAAAATTCAATTATTTTGAAATGGAGGGAGTACTTTTAACTAGTCAATAACTAATAGTATTAGAGATGGCAATGAGGCGGCGTGAGTATCGGCCGGTGCGAATTTTAGACTATGTGGGTGCGGTGCGGGTGTGGGGCGGGTTTAAGTAAGTTTTTCTTAAATAATGTGGGGTAGGGAAGGTTGCAGGTATATGCAGGTTCAAACTAAAAAAAATATTTAAAATTAGTATTATTCTCGTAAATCTACCTAAAATTATATGTATTCTTCATTTAAAATTTTATGATGCTTAAATCAGCATGTATAACATTACAAATAAATAATTTTATGACTTTTTAAATTTCTTTATTCATCTTATTGAAAATTTGATATTTGATCATTACTTGTACACGTGATACTTTTCTGATAATTTCTTATTGAAAAGTGATATAATAGAAATTGGTTGTTACTATTTTCTTGTATTGAAAATATTATAGTTTTCAGTAGAGTTATAAGTTTTTTAAAAAATAAAAAAGCAAAAATGTGGGGTGGTTCATAGCAGATATGCACGGGTATAAGTGTAGGACGGATTTATGCGCGTTTAAAAGTGATGAGAGACAATTTTAAAATTCTTGAATTTAAAAAAAATTCTCACCGCACCACACCATTGCCACCCCTAAATAGTATGGACACCAAGAAGGTGTTGAACAAATAGTCATGCTACATCTTTTTGCTTAAAATAAAAAATCATATTATGCAACTTATATTGAAAAGAATTATTTTGTTGTTATGCTGATTTTTATCATCGCGTGAAGAGCAGGCACCAAATTAGATTTGGTAATTATAGCCTGCAATCTACTAAAATTTGCACATAAAACCAAAACAATAATTTATTACTTTGTACTTATCCTTAAATGTGTGAATAACTTATGAAACTAATTCCTGATATTTTTAGGGATTTTTTTTTTAAAATTAATTTGAATTATATTGTTCATAATTACACAAAAATTAGAAAATATAAAAAATACCGAAGATACAATAGAATTGGTCGTATTTTTAATAAATAAAAAGGAAATAACTATATTTTCAATAAATAAGATAGGAATAATTAAGAAAAAATTAGAACAATTATATAGTGAAGATCCATTAAAAGGTTGGGAAAAATATAAAACCACTATAAAAATTGAATTAATAGATAAAAATAACATAATAACCCAAAAACCATTAACATATAATTTTGATGATTTAAAAGAATTTAAAATGCATATAGAAGAATTATTAGAAAAACAATATATAAAAAAAAGTAATAGTAAACATAATAGCCCAGCATTTATAGTAAATAAACATAGTGAACAAAAAAGAGGAAAAAGTAGGATGGTTATTGATTATGGAAATTTAAATGCAAAAACAATGATTTATAATTATCCAATACCAAATAAGATATTAAAAATAAGACAAATACAATGATATAATTATTTTAGTAAATTTGATTGTAAATTAGGATTTTACCATTTAAAGTTAGAAGAAAATCTAAGGAATTAACCGCATTTACGGTACCACAAGGATTTTATGAATGGAATGTACTACCATTTAGATATAAAAATACATCAGATAGATATCAACATTTTATGGATAGTTATTTTAAACAACTACCTAATTGTATAGTATACATAGACGGTATACTATTATATACAAAGACCAAAGAAGAACATTTAAAATTATGAGAACAATTTACGGATATAATAGAAAAATTGAGAATAAGTTTAAGTGAAAAGAAAGCTGAAATTATGAAAAATCAGATAGAATTTTTAGGAATACAAATAGATAAAAGTGGAGTAAAAATGCAACAACATATAGTACAAAAAATAATAAATTCAAAAGAAGAATTAGATACAAAAAAGAAATTACAATCATTTTTAGGATTAGTAAATCAGGTAAGAGAATATATACCAAAATTAGCAGAAAATCTAAAGCCCTTACAGAAAAAAATTTAAAATATAATTATAACAAAGAAGATAAAAAAACAAGTTCAGAAAATAAAAATACTTTGTAAAGAATTACCAAAATTACAATTTCTAGATGAAAATAGAAAAATTATATATATAGTAGAAGCAGATGCTACTGAATGTAGTTATGGAGGAGTACTTAAATATAGATATGAAGAAGAAAAATTAGAACACCATTGTAGATACTACTCAGGTACGTTTAATGAAACAGAAATAAAATGGGAAATAAATAGAAAAGAATTATGCTCATTATATAAATGTTTATTAGCATTTGAGCCATATATTGTATATAACAAGTTTATTGTACGAACAGATAATACATAGGTACGTTGGTGGCTAACGAAGAAAATACAAAATTCAGTTACAACAAAAGAAATTCGGAGACTAGTCTTGAATATATTAAATTTTACATTTACAATTGAAGTAATTAGTACTAACAAAAACATTATTGCAGATTACATATCAAGACAAAGCTACACAGACTAATATAATAGAAGACAATGCTTTAGAAAAGATACTCAAAACCCTAACTACGCTTTCAATGAAAGTGGACAGTATGGGTAATGATATAGAAAAGCTAAAGACTAATGAAGTTAAACTGAAGTCTAAAGATGCAAATCAGCTAACTTAGCAGTGTGTAGAGCTATGTCGATCGGAAGACATTAAAATTCCAGATCTAGAAGGAGACGTTGGGACACTCCATAAAACCCATAACTTTTATCAATCTACAATTGCAGGTATAAGAAAAGGAGTTAGTAGACAAAGATATCAGAACATGAATATGAATAAGATATTTGAGAAACTATTTATACCAAAAACACAAAAAGACCCCTTGTTCACACCCCTACAAATTACCACATACCGAGATAGTCTGAACCAAGATAAAAAAGTTTATAACTATACAACCCAAAAATACATAGAAAATATCTACAGAGTACAAACTTTCCTAAACCTTAACCCCAGAGCTACAGATATTAAAGAATCAAACACAAACTATATAACCTAAAAATTACAAGGTTACAACAAGCTAATTGCACTACCCAAAACCAACCCAAGCTTAATAAAAACTTGTTTTGACTATGGATTATTAAATACCATATGTACCCAAGACAGAGAAGAACTAACAGCTATGGAAGAATTACATAAAATATTCACCACCTATAAAAGAATAACTAAAGAAAATCTATTTTATATAAAGTGTTATACTGCACCAGTAGAGATATTATACGACGAAATAAAATCAGTTATACAAGTTGTAAAAATAGGATTAACCAGAGATATAATTATACCGGAAGATATTGTGCAGCAGCCAGAGATATGCAGAATTGAGATACCTGATTTCTACGCAAATAAATGACTTATTAGACTAGCTACAATTATTCAAGAATTAGCAAATAATTATACCAATGGAAACTCAATATGGAGCTATTATTCAAGAGACCATCAGATGATTTATTCAAATTCAAAAGAACTACGAAAAACAGATATGGAAGATGTTAGACAATGGATAATGACATTACTTAACCCAGAAAAACAATCTACAGCAAGAGCAACTAAGAGAGGATTTATTTCAGATGGATTATTGACAAGATATTGCAAGATAATTGGACACAAATATCCAGACCATCAATGTTCGAGATTTAATGGATAAGATAATATTATCCCAGAAGTCCGCCTAGAATAAAAGAATCAAGAAGATAAGCATGCCAGCTGGAAAAAAGATTAAAAAAAATCAACAGATACGATAAAAAGATAAAAAGAAGACGGAGCAAAAATAGAAAAAGACAAAGCATTAAAGGAAGAAAGCGACATATGGAGAAAAAAAAAAGCTAACTTTGAAGTATGAAATACGTGAATCATGTAAATAGCTTTACTATAGCCTTTTTGACTTTTTCTTATTTCATTTATTAGCTTTCACCATTATTGGCTTTTTTAGGACAAATGTATAGAGAAAACGTGTAAAGACATATTAGGATAGCCTTTTTTCTTTTGTAACATTAGAACCATGTAAATTATTCATTCTCTCATTATAAATAGAGGCATAGAAGACAACAGAGAAAGCAAACCTTCATGCGTTGAAGCAAAAACTCTCTCTTATCCATAAATATTTTGCTTAGTTATTAAAAAACAGGTATATTTCAATGGAAAAATCTATGGAGGATCAAAGCTTAGAAATATCAAACCTACCCGAGCAGGTATATTTATTTATGATAATGAATAGCTAAATTCATAATTCCCAACAATCATGGTATGATAAAATAAATTCATGTTAGTTACTTTATAGTAGAATTATTCGAAGAATAATATGTTAAGAAGTTTATTTGCAAAGTGGAAAAAGAGGAAAATCCCTAAGAACTATCCATCCTAAAGGTGAAACCAATAAGGCAAGAAGCCGTGGTGGGGAGTAACCAGAGTAGAGGCGCTGTTTAAGGGAAAAATATCCAGATTACCATGCTAATAGTGACCGAAGAACATGTCATTTAAGAATAATCTAGTATATAGTAATCTAAGATGACCATATTTTGTTATGTACATGATTGAAGGGAATATTTTGAAAATAGCAATTTTATGAAAATGAATAATTATTTATCTGATGTAATGGTAGATAAATTTAAAATACTTATTTTGTATGTGATTAAGGATATAGGAATAATAGATATAAGGAAAATCATATTATATATATATATAGAAATCAATTTGAAATAGAAAAAAGACAACTAGAAGAAAAATTACTTAAAATAAAATTAACCTTAGAAAAAGAAGATACAGATAATAATTTATTTAATACATACAAAAAATTATTTAATACAGATGAAAAATTACCTATACATGAGCAACAAATACTAGTTAATCAGATAAAGAACATAAACCTACGCATTGAATATAGCAAAGTTAGAATAAAATACTACATAGAAATTGCTAAAATTTCAATAGAATAAAATAATGAACTACACAAATTAATGAATACATCTTACAAAAAGAATAAATCATTAAAAGATATCGAAACTAAACTATATAGTTTATACATAGCATACAAAAGATTACATAGTACTAACGAAGATCCTAAAACATTAGATAATTTAATTACGATAATATCTAATTTAGAATATGAATTAATAAAACATCTTAAGTCAAGAGGATAAAAATGAAAATTAAACCAACCAATAATATACACGAAATAATTTACTTAACAATAAATACTTGTTACTTAATAAGTATTTATCATATAGTAAAGTTACCATGCCTAATGGTATTTATCATCTAGTAAAGTTACCATGCCTAATCCGCACCCCCTTACAATTGGTATCAATAGAGCTTTCATTCCAAGATAAGACAACATACCGTAGTCACATTACCCAGGATGAAAACAAAAAAAAAGGAAAAAGTAAAGAAACAAACACATCAAGATGTAACACATTGCCAAAGAGAAACACCGACATATTGCAACTTCACGAAACATCCAGTTTGTTGTGGAACTAATTACGATTTACTTAGTCTTGCTTCATTTAAGCATTCCATTTTCTCTGCTTGATCTTTCATTTTCATACCAAATTCTACATTATCGCTCTGTCAGCTTTCATTTTCACACCAAATTCACCAACAATACAACATCGCTTCTTTTTGAGCTTTCACTTCGTATTACCTTTACTTCCCAGTAACTCTATTTGTCCTTTTACTTTTAGCATACTTCCAACAATCTTGATATGGGTAGTGTCTTTCTTCTGCATTTACTTTTAAAAAAATATATGAAACGGAGAAAGTGTATTTTCTTAAAAAGTAAATGCAGAAGAAAGACACTACCAATATCAAAATTGTTGGATGTACTTTAGAAGTAATGACATGATCCGAAATTGGCCTTATTATGTGGGCACTCAAGCCCAAAAAGGATCGAAGATCGCCCCGTTAACCCAACCTAATCATCATATCAATACACAAGTGTCACGACTCAACTTCTTAGGTCATGATGACGTCTACCATAACCCATCAGTAGGCAAGTCAACCCACAGGCCGGAACGGCTAGTAACGGAGTACTCAATAAAATAAGAAAAAAATATGGAATACATAAAATAAAGATCAATATATAGAAGAATTCCAAAACCTGGGGATATCAATACAAGAGCTTCTAATATAAAAAGAGTACAAAAGTGAAATATCAAGAGAAATACAATGATACAACTTATCTCTGAATACAACTTAGAGACTAGTCTAATACATAAGAGAGAGATAAGTAATGCTCCAAACGTCAGGAGCTCACTCTAAGTTTCTGAACCAGGGATACTCCGTACAATGCACATATCAACAACGATAACCTATACTATGATTTGTAGACTGTAGAAGTATAGTATGAGTACCAAATGAATGGTACTCAGTAGGCTACTGCCAACTAAGCTCCAAAGATAAAGCAGATATATACAACATATAAACATAATGGAAACTACACCCAAAAGTCCAGAAATCATATGACAAGTTAATGAGATAATAAGGAACAACTATCCTGTTCATGTCCAAGAGTCTAACATAATAAAGCTAAGGAAGTATCAGGGTGAATTATCCTATTCTAGGTACATTCAATGTAAGTCAATGCTATAACGTATATCCCAGGTCAATATATGAATAAAGAGCAAAAGAAAAATATATATAGTAATATACAAGGCGAAGAAATGACTATACAACATGAACAACGAAGGAAATAATATACTGTAGTATCATATATATATATATATATTTATATATAACGAAGGAAAGGATATACGGTAGTATCATATATAGATATATTTATATATATATATATATAGGTATATATACATATAAACACGAGGCCATCTCGAAGCATAACCTATATCATCATATTCTCATTTTGAGACCTCATTATAATAGAATTGGGATTTAAATAGTATCATACTCGAGGTCTCTATTCCACATGGCTAGACATGAAATAATCATGCATAATAATGCAATCATAAAATAGGAGAGGCCGAAGACATACCTCAAATCCCGATACCGGATCAAAGACCAATCTATCATAAGCTAGCCATAATAATGATCATAACAATGATAACAACAATATCAATAACATCATGAATAATCGATTACTCCGGAAAACCAAATACCTAGCCAAGCCTATGTGTATCCCCACCGTCTCAGGTTAGGAAGGTTCAATAAACATACAACAACACAAGGCAAATTCTTCACCCATTTCTATGCAACCGTCCCATACTGGCTGCTAAACATAGGTGCATACTGGTGATAGGCGATGCACATGCAAGAATGAAAGAAAAGTATATAATCAATATCACAACTCATCATAACTGTCCTTATCAGAAGCATAATCATCATAATCAACCTCCGTCCTTTCCGGCTCTCAACATATCATCAATATATCCTCCGACCTTGCATGTATCAACATCATCCCAACAGAATCCTCCGGCCTTGCCGGGTATCAATATCATCACAAAAGTACCCTCCAGCCTTGTCGGATATCAATATTATTACAAAGTATCCTCCAGCTTTTTCAAGCATCAATATCATCACAATAGTATCCTTTGGCTTTTTCGGGTATCAATATCATCATAATAGTATTCTCCGGCCTTGTCGTATATCAATATCATCACAATAGTATCCTCCGACCTTATCGAGTATTAATATCATCACAATAGTATCCTCTGGCCTTGCCGGGTATCAATATCATCACAATTACCATTACCGAATAAGATACACTAAAATACTCGTAAACATAGACATATCACCATAGAATATCTATCAAGTCAATACATCTCAACTACTCGTTATTAGTTAACCAACACTTTTTATAATAGAATCACTAGTTTACTAGTCATCACATAACCCCTAGTTATTAGCCTAAACATTATCCTTCACATAATCCTTACTCACGGGATAACAACTAACCACTATTTATTAAATAGCCAACATCTATCATCTAGTCAAGGTTCATCACTAGACCAAAACCATTATTTATCCACCATTCATTATTATCAAATAATCATCATATATCCGTTAATAATTCCTCGACAACACTTTAATACTTGTCACCTAACCATATTTTATTAACTGACACCATTCATTAACTAACCATCGTTAGCTACCATGTTTCAACTAAGCAAGATTCATTAACTGATATATTAGATTCCTAGCCATTAAGTGCTATAGTCCCTTAGTAGACAACTAGTTACCACATAGCTTAACCATCTAACAAGAAAAGCAGTCACAAGATCACATTTCAGCTATAATCACATTATTTATAATGGTAAATAATCACGAACGTACCCAATCTATGCATGCCATCATCAGTATTCAATCAGTGGAATAATAAGCATCATACCATATCTTTCTTCATCCCAAACCGGATAGATGTGTATACAAATATATACATATTCATATTCATAAATTATAATCACATCATTTATAATGATAAGCACTTCTCGACTATTCAATCAATATCATAACACGGCCCTTGGCCCATTAACTTATCCAAAATAATCAAACATCATAATCACGGCCTAATGCCCATACACATATCTGGGACTCACATCAAATATCACATTTATAAGATATAGCATATCCCTAATTATTTCGCATATAGGAGGCATCTTACATATATGAGGCATAAGATTAATAAGTATATAATCATCTCTCACACAAGAGACATCTCATATCTAGGAGGCATAATATATATAGACATGTAATTGTCTATATGATATCTTATATCAGTAAGTCATACACCATGACTACGAGGAATATCACTTCTCTAGGCCAATTTACATATCCAAGAGGAACATTATCTCTATAGGTCGAACAATCATGACTAAAGGAAATAGCAACTCTATAGGCCAATCATCAAGTCTAAGAGGAAATAGCATCTCTACAGGACAATAATCAAGTCTAAGAAGAAATAGCATCTCTATAGGTCAATCATCAAGTCTAAGAGGAAATAATATATCGATAGGCCACATAACATATCTAGGAGGAATATAGTCTCTAAATGCCCAATATCACTTCCACAAGAAGTATTATAACCATAACTCAAAAGCCACAATTTGAGAACATCAATACAAGTTACCAAGTTATGAAGTAACCTTCTTCTAAGGTTTACTAGCCTCATCTATGTCTAACATCTGCGCTAATTCCATAAGACTTAACACAAGCTTAGGTCTAAGTGGGCCAAACGATCCCACTTCTAATCCATAATTTCCATAATTATGCATACTATGCCCCAAACTAGGCTAAGGTATCTAGTTCATCTTCTAGATGTCAAGTAAGCCATATCAAGCCTGAGATAGCAACTTCGACTAGAAACAAGGGTACTTAAGACAACTTTACCTAAATTTTGGTTTCAAGACTACTACACAAACCCAATAAGGCTAAATATACAAATCATGCTTCAAATGCTAAAACCATATTCCGAACATAGTATTATATCATATCTATGCTATAACTTATCTAAACTAAAGAGGGAAGGCAATAGGATACAAAAGGGTTATAAATATGCCTACTTACGGGTCCAAAACCCTCATCTAATCCCCAAACCTCAACAATCAAGGCCATTTTATCCTACTCATAATCAAGCCTAACATCCATTTTCACATGCAATATATATCACATATTATATATGAAGAAACGTAGACAGAAGCCTACCCCAAAGACAAACCGCAAACCTCACTTCATGCACCACATGCTCGTCTTCATTTTACAATCCCAAAAATGCCATGACATTATCAAAACCAAAATCTACTCATTAATACAAGTCTAATGATAATCATATTGCACTATTGTGCTCCGGGTTCAAAAATGACACCAAAACCCCAAGCAGGTCCCACATACGAAAAATGAGTCTCCGAGACCAACTCAATATTCACACATGGATAAGGAATCTTAACCCTAAAAATAAGTGAAAACAAAGCATACTTTGGGCTGAAATCAAACCCTAAGATAAATTAGGGTTTGGGTCCAAACTAAGAAATTCAAGCATGAATTCAAGAAATTCTTACTATAATCTTAAAGATAATCGCGATACAAGATGATAATTAAGCTCCCAAGTCACCCCCATGACCAATTTTGAGTTATTACACTCATTTTGGGATTTCTAGGTCTAAATAGTGAAAGGGAAATGCCACAAATACATCTTGGGACCTTTATATAGCCCCTATAGGTACTCAAATATCGCAATTGCGGTCCTATAATCCACGATCGTGATTTTCATGATCGCACACTCTTGGTTGCGATCGCGGTTGCACCAGATGACAACAAACTCAAAAGCAAGTTTTTGATCCTCGAAACTCATCCGAAATCCAAATAAAGTGATGAAATAGTGAATTTTGAGTGTAAACCACATTTCCAATCCATTGGAATCCTCAAAACTTTCATTGGAGATCGTTTAGATAAAAAGTGGGGACCAAACCTATGGTTTCATCATTTTTTATAAAATCCGCTCAATAGCCCAAAATAAGTCCGGGAGCCTTGGGACCTGAACTAAGGGTTTCCCTAGCCTAAAATTGATGTTTCAGACATGATAGAGAAGTTGGATTTTCAATCCGAAGTCATTTCAACAAAATATGCATCCCACACTCTTTCTTTCTAATTTTTAACTTTGACTGATAGGTCGAAATGAGCTCGGGTGCATTAGGACCTGAACCAAAGGTCTACTTAGACTAAAATCGATATGCTAGATCTGCTGATGTAGTCAAAATTTGCATTTGAGATTGTTTCACTGAAGTTTTCACCCGGTGGTCATTTGGAACCAGCGAAGACTTAAAAATAGAGAATTGGCTCTAAAAACCAAATGAACTGCCCGATAACCGAACCGTTAGTCCCAACAAGTCATAAATGACTTGGTATAGCTATAGAGAAGCTCAAATGATGAAGATAAGTGTAAATATGGAAAATGATCCGAAGGGTCATTACAATATCCACTACTAAAAAGACTTTCGTCCCCGAAAGTCAATAAACAGAAAGAATCTCAAAAGCTCGAAAGGATGAGGTACTGGGACTGCATGCTCCAAGCATGACTTCCGAGATAACCTCAGTGGAGCGAAAACACTTGCAAGGGATTTCGCCACAGTTATCTTTTCTTTAACTAGCACTCTCATTCTACTTCCAAAATAGCCAATTCAACTTAACCGCTAACTGGCCTCCAACTGAATTGAAAGGGCTGATGCACTGACAACTGAATCACATCACACTGATACCAACTCTATATCCACATAAATCAACAAAGGCTCGTATAAGCCAAAAGTAAACCAAGACGTGAGTCATAAAACCAACTCCAGATCTAAAAATAACCTTCCTTTACAATTTTGCACCTATTATCTACTCAGGCCAGGAGGAAAATTACTTGAGTCTCATCCACACGGTCTCATCACGGAGAACTCAAAGAACTGAAGCTGATCCACTGAAAGTCCATAAGGCAAACATAAAAATAATCTCATAAACCCTATTTGGACATACAAATGGTGATAATCAAGAAACACAATCTATGCCAATGCTCCAACCAGTCCAGATAAAAATCAAACTAAAATCTCAAAATCCAAGGTATAACTACTCATCATTATATATTCCACTCTAGAATGTCTCATCCACTGAGAATGAAGTCCTACTAAATCTAATCTCGAGAATATTACTCCCACTGAGTAAATCATTCAAAATTCCCAAAGAAACTTAAAACTCGAGGTCAAAACTAAAATAACCAATATGAGGCCCATGGGTTATCATCTGAACACTAATCAACTATAATCTAGCCGAAGTCTAGGAGACCAAATAGGCAACCACAGAGTAGGCTAAACCATCCTATAAATGAAATCCAAACTAAAACAAGTCCAAAACGAAGGCCACACGACAACTCTACAACACCAAGCTGAAATCTCAATAACAAGGCTAAACCGCTCAATCTCAAATATCTAAATCAAAACTAAAAATGGGTAGGCATTAATGCTCAAAATCTATCATAGGCATTAATGCTCAAAATCTATCATACATTCAAATTGCTATTCCAAGGAGTCAAAATAAAAAACTGGGCCAATAAGGCTATATCAATGTCAACTATCTCAAATCGACTCTAGTATCCAGATCTGTCATATTTGAGATAAATCATACCAATCCACAGTCGAGACATATCTAGAGAGAAAAATAACCACAGGGATAACTACTGACTGATAACACAAGCAACTAACTCTATATCAGCTGGAGGAAATGAAACATAGCCGCAAAATATGAGTCATGCCAAAGGAAAATTCACTGGCTAAAAATGCATATAACCCACTCCATATCCACTAGAGGGCATGAACTATCCAAACATACTCAAAAACTTCCCAAGGCTGAAAACCACACCAGAAATGGAAAAAGCTCTAGCAACTCAAAAATATGCAACTTAAGCCGAAAACTAACCAATCCAATACTCCATCTAGGCAAAGAAATAGCCACAGGCTCATATCATCGAGGACCACTCCACCAATCCTCACTGGGATGAACAAACACTGAAATAGGGATTCCTGAATTCACCCTAGAATAACATCATAGAAGAAGAAATACAAATCTCAAAACCATGTTCAGAGTCGATACCACCACTAGAATACCATCAACTCAGGCTAAATAGTTTCTAATTTTTCAACTTAAGAAGTGATCATAGAAAGACCACCCGCCTCTAACCTTCCAACTCCACTAGACAAAACTATATTACAATAACAAAAGGAGTATCCAATCTCCACACTAATAACGAGGGTAAACCATTACAAGGGAACGAACCCACAAATCTAGGAGATAAATCCATAATATCTCAACATCAATATCAAAACCGCTATCGGATAAATAAATAGCCACAAATAAAAAATGAACCTCAAAATAGTCAATCTCATACATGGGCTATCTATAAAAGAATAGCGAAGGCAAAAACCTTCGCAACCCAAAAGGCAAGTCTAAGGATCCCAAACTCAAAAATGGGTGATACAATTAAATTTTCGACCCTAGAATCAGAATAGAGCCAAAAAAGGTCAACCTGCCTTTGAGAATCAAGCTAATACAACTAACCAAGAGGGAACACAGTCAACCTTGCCGTGCTAGGGGAAGAAATCATCAAATCAGGCTATATCTACTCAAGCCACCAAATGGTATCACAAGAAAATGAAAGTTTAACTAGATAACATTAGTGTATACAACTACGCAGTGAGAATCAAATTCATCATGTAATAACATCTAGTAATAACATCAAGTAATATCAATAACCTCACACAATGGTAGCAATAGCAACAGTAATATCAATATCAACATACTGAACAGGCAGTACCAAAATGAATACCAATATCCTATACCACTCAATGGCCATAATAAGGCTAATGTGCCAAGATAAATGCGACTCAAACCCAAAACCACACCCATAGGGGAAAACATAAATATAGATCTACTCCATCCACTACTGAAGAAATAAACCGCGGAGTAGTAACATAATCATGAATTCAACAATAATGACCGATATAAATTTATCAAGGCATATAATCATCAACAGGTATGTAAACCCCTATACATATAATAAAAGATAAATATGGGAAATAAAAGCACACCAATCGTGGTGACATTCGTAGTCACATGCCTGAAAGGCATAGAAAAATAAATCTGAATGGGTCTAACTCGAACCGACCGACTGAATCATCAACTGATATACCAAGCGCACCATGTCTAACTAAAGATATAATAATATCACAAGCTGATCTAACTAAGCTAAATGACTAGAATCTCATGTCAGGGACACACCCTAGACTAGTAGTTGGTCTATTGGCAATCGTAGCCATTCCTAAAGCATCAATATGGAGAGAACACAAAAAAGACCAAATGGTTGGCCAACTAACGCTAAGAGAAATTCGCAAAATTATGTCCAAACTTCTGAAATCATAGCCTGTCTTAGGAACTCTAGGCTTGTGGGGGATACAGGATAACTCTAGCTGATTACGTATCTTATACCAGGGGCATTCTCTAAATCAGTATCTCATCACAATGCAACCAAACCAAAATCCTAAATACTTTGAGATACTGCCCTCATAATCTAGAATGGTCGCCATGGACCGAAGACCTATACCACACTCCATATGTCTGATGGGGACTTTTCCTAAATCCTTTTGACTGCCGCTGAGGATAATCTATATCTATCTCTGACCCTCTAGTTCGATGCTTCATTGAAATTCTTGAAACGTGTGTTGGAGTCTTATCCACATTTATTGATAATATCCCATCGTCCTTTAGGGATAAAATAGAGTCAAAGAATGTGTTCAAGGTTTATACGAATGCAGACACACAATAACGAGTCATGAAGTGAATTTCAAAAAATGTCACTGTAACCTCCTAAAAATAGGTTATAGATGTCTCTACACTGATCCGCAGGACTCTACTAACACTTAGCTCTTATAATAATACACCAATGAAACCTAGGCTTTGATACCAATTTGTCATGGCCCAACTTCTCAGGTCATGATAATGCCTACCATAACCACTAGTAGGCAAGCCAACTCGTAGTTTAGAATAACTAGTAATGGACTACTTAATAAAATAAAGAAAAAATATGGAATGCATGAAATAAAGATCAATATATAGAAGAATCCCAAAACCTGGTGGTATCAGTACAAGAGCTTCTAATATAACAAGAGTACAAAGTGAAATATCAAGAAAAATACAATAATACAACTTACCTCTGAATATAACTTAGAGACTAGTCTAATACATAAGAGAGGGATAAGTAATGCTTTGAACATCAGGAGCTCACTCTAAGTCTCTGAACCATGGTTGCTTCTCACAATACACATATGAACAACGATAACCCATACTATAATCTGCAGGTTGTAGAAGTGTAGATGAGTACTAAATAAATGGTACTCAATAGGCAACTCCCAACTGAGCTCCAAGGATAAAAAGATATATACAACATATAAACAGAATGGAAACTACACCCAAGAGTAAAAATATCATATGGCAAGTCAATGAGATAGTAAGGAACAACTATCTTGTTTATATCCAAAAGTCTAACACAATAAAACTAAGGAAGTACCAGGGTGAACTATCCTATTCTAGCTTCGTTCAATGTACGCCAATGCTATACCGTATATCCCAGGTCAATATATGAATAAAGAGCTACAAAAAATATATATAGTAATATACACGGCAAAGAAATGACTATACAATATAAACAATGAAGGAAGGGATATACGGTAGTATCATAGCTTTATATAAATATATATATATATATATGTATATATACATATAAACACGAGGTCATCTCGAAGCATAACCTATATCATCATATTTTCATTTTGAGACCTCATTATAATAGAATTGGAATTTAAATACTATCATACTAGGGGTTTCTAATCCACTTGGCTAGACATGAAATAATCGAGCATAATAATGCAATCATAAGATAGAAGAGGACGAAGACATACCTAAAATCCCAATACTGTATCAAAAACTAATCTGCCATAATCTAGCCATAATAATGATGATAACAATGATAACAACAATATCAATAACAACATGAATAATCGGCTACTCTGGACAACCAAATGCCTAGCCGAGCCTATGCGTACCCCCACTTTCCCAAGCTCAAAAGGTTCAATCAACATGCAACAATGTAAGTCATATTTTTCACCTTTATCTATGCAGCCGTCCTATACCGACTGATAGATATTGGTGCATACTGGTGATAGGTGATGCATATGTAGGAATGAATACAAAGTATACAATTAATATCACAACTCATCATAATTGTCCTCATCAGGACCATCATCATTGTAATCGACCTACAGCCTTGCCGGGTATCAACATCATCATAATTACCATTACCAAATAAGATATACTAAAATACTTATAAACATAGACATATCACCATAAAATATCTATCTAGTCAATACTTCTTAACTACTCGTTATTAGTAAGCCAACACTTTTTATAATAGAATCACCAGTTCACTAGTAATCACATAGTCTCTAGTTATTAGCCTAAACATTATTCTTCACATAATCCTTACTCACGGGATAGAAACTAACCACTATTTATTAAATAGCCATCATCTATCATCTAGTCAAGGTTCATCATTGGACCAAAATCGACAATTATCCACCATTCATTATTATCAAATTATCATCCTATATCCATTAATAATTACTAGACAACACCTTACTACTTGTCACCTAACCATATTTTATTAACTGACACCATTCATTAACTGACCATTGTTAGCTACCATGTTTCAACAAAGCAAGATTCATTAACTAATACATTAGATTCCTAGCTATTAAGTGCTGTAGTCCCCTAATAGACAACAAGTTACCACATAGCTTAACCGTCTAACAAGAATAGCAGTTATAAGATCACATTTCAGCTATAATTACATTATTTATAATGGTAAATAATCATGAATGCACCCAATCTATGCACGCCATCCCTAATATTAAAACAGTAAAATAATAAGCATCATATCACATCTTTCTCCATCCCATACTGGAGAGATGTGTATACAAATATATATATATTCATAAACTGTAATCACATCATTTATAATGATAAACACTTCTCAGCTATTCAATCAATATCAATACACGGTCCTTGGCCCATTGACTTATCCAAAATAATCAAACATCATAATCATGGACTTAGGCCCATACACATATCCGGGACTCAAATCAATAATCATATTTATAAGATGTAGCATATCCCTAATTGTCTCGCATATAAGAGGTATATCAGATATAAGAGGCATAATATTAATAAGTATGTAATCATCTCTCAAGAAAGAGACATCTCACATCTAGGAGACATAATATATATAGAGATGTAATCATCTATAGGATATATTATATAAATAGGTCATACATCATGACTACGAGGAATATCACTTCTCTAAGCATATTTACATTTCCAAGAGGAGCATTATCTCTATAGGTCCAACAATCATGACTAAAGGAAATAGCAACTCGATAGGTCAATCATCAAGTCTTAAAGAAAATATAATCCCTATAGGCCAATCATCAATTTTAAGAAGAAATTGAATCTCTATAGGCCAATCATCAAGTCTAAGAGAAAATAGCTTCTCTATAGGCCACATAACATATCTAGGAGGAATATCACCACTAAATGGCCAATATCAATTCCACAAAGAGTATCATAACCATAACTCTAAAGCCACAATCCGAGAACATCAAATACACATTACCAAGTTATTAAGTAACCTTATTCTAAGGTTTCGTAGACTCATCTATGTATAACATCCACACTAGTTCCACAAGATTTAACACAAGCTTAGGCCTAAGTAGGCCGAATAATCCTACTTCTAATCCACAATTTCCATAATTAGGCATACTATGCCCCAAACTAGGCTAAGGTATCTAGTTCATATTTTAAATGTCAAGTAAGCCATATTCAAGCCTAAGATAGCAACTTCGACTAGAAACAAGGGTACTTAAGTCAACTCTATCCAATTTACAATTTCAAGACTACCACACAAGCCTAATAAGGCAAATATACAAATCATGCTTCAAATGCTAAAGCCATATTTCAAACATAGCATTATATCATATCTATACCATAACTAATCTAAACTAAAGAGGGAAGGCAATAGGATACAAAAGGGCTATAAACATGCCTACTTATGGCTCATCTAATCCCCAAACCTCAACAATCAAGGCTAAGTTATCCTACTCATAATCAAGCCTAACATCCATAGTCAAACACAACATATATCACACATCATCTATGGAAAAAAGGAGATAAAAACCTACCTCAAGGCCAAACCGCAAAACCTCACTTCATGAACCACATGCTCATCTTTACTTTACGATCCCCGAAATGCCATCACATTATCAAAACCATAATCTACTCATTAATACGAGTCTAATGATACTTATATTGCACTGTTGTTCTTTGGGTCCAAAAATGATACTAAAAACCCAAGTGGGTCTCACATATGAAAAATGAGTTTTCAAGACCAACCCAATATTCACACATGAATAAGGAATCATAACCCTCAAAGAATGGGTAAAAATAAAGCATACTTTAGGCAAAAATCAAGACCTAATCTAAATTGGAGTTTTAGGTCTAAACTAGGAAATCTAAGCATGAATTTAAGAAATTCTTACCTTAATCTTGAAGATAATTGTGATACAAGATGATAATTAAGCTCCCAAGTCACCCCATGACCAATTTTGAGTTATTATATTCATTTTAGAGTTTCTTGGTCTAAATGCTGAAGGGGAAATACCCCAAACGTATCTTGGGGCCTTAATATAGCCCCTACAGGTACTCAGATGTCACAATCGTGACTTGCCGCGATCGCGCTACTCACGATTGCACACTCTTGGTCGTGATTGCTGTTGCACCAGATGACAGCAAACTCAAAAATAAGTTTTTGACTCTTGAAACTCATTCAAAATCCAAATAATATGATTAAATAGTAAATTTTGAGTGTAAACACATTTCAAATCCATTAGAATCATCCAAATGTTCATTAGAGATCATTTAGAAAAAAAGTGGGACCTGCACCTATGGTTTCATCACTTTTTTTAGAATCCGCTAAATAGCCCAAAATAAGTTTGAGAGCCTTGGGACTTGAACCAAGGGTCTCCATAGCCTAAAAGCTATGTTTCTCATGCAATGGCAAAGTTGTACTTTCAATCCAAGGTCGTTTCAACCAAATGTGGGTCCTACTCCTATTTTTTACAATTTTTGACTTTTCGACCAATGGATTGAAATGAGCTCGGGTGAATTGGAACTTGAACCAAAGGTATACCTAGACTAGAATCGATATTCTAGATCCGTTGGTGCAATCAAAATTTACATCTGAGATTGTTTCACTAAAGTTTTTGTCTGGTGGCCATTTGGAGCCAATAAAGACTTCATAACAGGGAATTGGCTCTAAAAACTAAACGAACTGCCCGATAACCAGACCGTTGGTCCCAATAAGTCATAAATGACTTGGGGAAGATATGGAGAAGCTCAAATAGTAAAGATAAACATTAATATGGAAAATGACCTGAAGGATCAATACAAATAGTATCGGATGAACTCCGAACATATAATAAGATAATGAAAACAAAACTAGCAATTATAACTTAAGAATGTCTAATCATTTTATTCATGCCAACATGCAACATGCAGCCTTCCCAAGCCCACAGTCATCGACAAGCCTCTACTAATTCGATGTCTATAATATATCGGGACGTGCCCTCAATAATAGCCAAAAATCAAGTCTAATACGAGTCTATGACATAAGATAGTGGGACTATGAAATGTATGCCTTGCAAAGTATGTAAGCTTACCACTCCAAAGTCAACATATGATCTGCTCGAACACTTGATCATTGTGTAGGAAGAGGAGAAGAAGCTCTGACCCTTATGTCACGTGGGGACACAACATTCGGAGATGGTTAGCAATTAGAGCGCTAGCATGTAACACAAGGGTAAGGATAAAATAGAGTCATTATTCAATACAGAGTCAAACCATAAAAATCCACCATATTCATACACATAGGCATGTAGATATATGCAAATACATCAAGTGTCAAGTGATAACAAGGCCATAACATACATTTCAAAACACCCAATCATGAACCATGAAGTGGTATACTCTAACCTTCCACCAGCTTAGGTTATATCAATAAGAGGACCCTAACCCCAAGCTGTCTTATTGTGCAAGTGGATTCTAACCACAAGCCTTTTGCTAGACAAATGAACTCCAACCACAAGCCTTTTTCTAGACACATCGCGCTTCATATTATTCCACCAATAAAACTCCCTAAGATCATGATACATCTTCATAGAACTGGGATAAATAGCATACCGAGATCCATGAACCTCGGCCACACTCTTTTTCCTCAATCAATCAACATCGAGAACATGTAACCTACCTTGGTACCTCAAGATACCATCACCACCAATCGCAAAATCGACAACCATTTGTTGACCCACATTACTCTTAATCTTCATCAAATCGATATCAAATATTTGCTTTTACTTTATCTTAACAATAAGAGATGACTGCGATACCTGATGTACAAATACACCACCATCCTCAGATTCTGTGAAACAAACTCCAAGATTATCCAAATGATTGATGTCTTTCACCAACTCTCATTTACCCTTATCCATATGAGCTAAACTCCCCATGGATAACCTACTAAGAGCATCAACCACTACGTTAGCTTTACCTAGATGGTAATGAAGACTCATGTCGTAGTCCTTTAGCAACTCAAGCTATATCCTTTGTTTGAGATTTAATTCCTATTGAGTAAACACATACTCTAGGCTCTTATGATCGGAAAATATGTCAACATAAACCCTATAGAGATAGTGACGCCAAATCTTCAATGCAAAAACCATGGCCAATAATTCTAAATCATAAATAGGGTAGTTCTTCTCATAAACCTTTAATTACCTAGAAACATAGGCCACCACGCTACCATTCTGCATTAATACACAACCGAACCCAATACAAGAAGCATCATAATACACAGCAAAACCATCATTCCCCTTGGGCAAGGTCATAACTAGAGCTAAAGTCAATTTATACTTCAACTTCTCAAAACTACCCTCAAAAGCATCCGACCATTAGAACTTGACCTTCTTCTGGGTCAACTTAGTCAATGGAGTAGCTATAGTAAAAAAACTCTTCTCAAATCTCCTATAGTAATTAGTTAGACCTAAGAAGCTTTGTTTATCAGTTGGAGTCGCAGGTCTAGGCCACTTCTTAACTGCCATAACCTTTTGTAGACCATGATCCATTTACTAGAGATAATATGACCAAGAAAAGTCACAAACTGCAACCAGAACTCACACTTTGAGAACTTGGCATATAAATGATGATTCTTTAAGGTTTGTAACACAGTACAAAGGTGATTGACATGATCCGCCTCACTATCAAAATAGACCAAGGTGTCATCAATGAAGACAATGAAAAATAAATCCAAAAATGAATAAAAACCCTATTCATCAAATCCATGAATGCCGCGGGGGCATTGGTCAACCCAAAAGACATAACTGGGAACTCATAGTGACCATACCGGGTCTTGAAGGTAGTCTTAGGGATATCCACTTCCCTAATCTTAAGATGATAATAATCCAACCTAAGATCAATCTTAGAAAAATACTTTGCACCCTGAAGCTGATCAAATAAATCAATGATCCTAGGAAAAGGATACTTATTCTTTATGGTTATGTTGTTCAACTGACGATAATCAATACACATCCAAAGAGAAGCATCCTTCTTACGTATAAATAACACAGGAGCACCCCAAAAAGACACACTAGGATGGATAAAACCTTTATCTAAGAGATCATTCAATTTCTCTTTAAGTTCTTTCAACTCCATCGAAGCCATTCTATAAGAAGGGATAGAAATCGAATGAGTGTCCGAAATAAGATTAATCTCAAAATCAATTTTCCTATTGGGAGGAATACTAGGAAGGTCATCGAGAAAGACCTCGGGGAACTCATTAACCATGGGAACAGATTCTAGAAAAGGATCTTCTGAGTTAGAATCTTTAACTTGGATCAAATGATACAAACATCCTTTAGAGATCAACTTTTGGACTCTAAGATACAAGATGAACCACCCCTTAGGCACTAAGGAACCCCCTTCCCATATAATGACTAACTCATTAGGGAATTTAAACATGACCTTACGGGGTCGACAATCTAAGAAAACATAGTATGAATGTAACTAATCTATCCCTAGAATAACATCAAAATCAACCATGTCTAACTCTATCAAATCTACCTGAGTTTTTCTACTACCAACAAAACCATACACCTCTTATAGACTCTTTTAACAACCATAGAATCTCCTATCAGGGTTGAAATAGAAATCAAAACAGACAGACACTCAGGACCAAAACCAAAATACATAGCCATAAATGGGGTCACATAAGAGCTAGTGGACCCTGGATTAATCAAACAATACACATCACGACAGAAAAAGTCTCAACATACCTTTAATAAAATCTTGAGATGCCTTAGAATCCTGGCGAGTAGAAAGTACATATAAGCAATTTATGCCACTGCCGGTACCAGAAATGGAAGCAGCACCCATTAGAGCAGGAGCAGATGAAGTAGCAGTAGGGGCCCTGTTGGCCTAAGTAGCCACTAGAGAAGGGCACTTCACTGCATGTGCCCAATTTGAACACATCTAAAACATCTGTTCCTCCCTTTCTCATATTAGCCACGATAATGCTGACTACAAAATCTATAAGGAGGGTAGGATAGAGCTAACTGAGCCCCACTAACCCGAGATTGGGCACCCTGTCCTCAAAACCTACCACCAAATTGAGATTGATTAACACCCAATGACCTTAGGTAAGGAGCACTAGCCGTAGAATAGAAATTGGGATTTATCTAATTTTTCCTCTTAGACCTATTACCACTAAACTGTTGGCCTCCAATTTGGTTAGAAAACTAAGACTTCTTGCTCTGCCTCTCATTAATCTTAATTTGTTTCTTTTTCTCCTCTTCTATTTGTTGCATGTACACAACCAATCTAGATATCCATATCTTTGATCAATAAGGCCGCCTTGCTTTTAAGGACCAACTCATGAGATAGTCTCGAGGCAAACTTCCTCACCCGAGCCCTCATATATGACACCATCCCTAGAGCATACCTAGATAATTGTTGAAACTTCATGATATACTCCTTGATAGGCATTTTTCCTTGCTTTAGATTAACGAACTCCCCCGCCTTTACTTCCCTCAACTCTAGAGGAAAGAAACGGTCTAAAAAACCATTAGTGAAGTCCTCTCATAAAGATGACTCATCAATATCATCCTTTGTCCTTTTCCACTCCTCATACCATTGGTACGCCATGTCCTTTAAATGATATGATGCAAACCCCACCCCTTCCATATTAGTGGCATGCATAACTCTGAAAATCTTTTCCATCTCATCTTGAAAACCTTAGGGATCTTCCTCTACCTTAATATGGGTAAAGGTTGGAGGACTCAACTTAATAAACTGGACAATCCTTGTAGTCTCAAAAGATGGAGTAAAGGATGTACCATACTTATCCTGATAAGCTACCAACTAAGAAATCATATAAATCAACTGATGAAACTCAACATTCAATATGTCAACCTAAGGAATTGGAGGAGGGCTAGAGAAAACTAGTGGAACTCCTAAACCATCAGGTACTGGACTCCTATATCAAGTATGGACTCCATAAGTAGAGTGAGTCCCATCAACATCATCTAAAGTTGGGATAGAACAGTTAACAGGAACTTCAAATTTTCTTGAAGGCATGATCTGAAAGGTAAGAAAATAAAAATCAGAGAAATCCAAGACCTTAGACTCTATAGCTCAAGATAGAACCACAAGAAAGAGAAATATTTTTAAATGTCTAATAACCCCCCTCTTATAAGTGTGATGCGCTCCAGACCCATACAAAAGACTCTACTTGACATCACTTTATGGATACCCAAATGACCATGAATCTAGGCTCGGATGCCAACTTGACATGACCTAAAATTGGGCTTTGTCATATAGGCATCACAAGACCAACAAAGATTGGAGATTGCCTCGTTAACCCAACCTAACTATCACATCAATCCACAAATGTCGAATGAACTCCGAACATATAATAAGACAATGGAAACAAAACTAAAATTATAATTTAAGAATGTCTAATCATTCCATCCACGCCAACATCCAACATCCAACCTACCCAAGTCCACAATCATTCACAAGCCTCTACCAATCCAATATCTATAATATGTCCAAACATGCCCTCAATAATTTTAAAAAACCAAGTCTAATACAAGTCTATGACATAAGATAGAAGGACTATGAAATATATACCTTCTTAAGTTGGAAGGTCACCACTTCAAAGTCAACACACGATTCGTTCGAACACCTAATCACTGCACAGGAAGAGAAAAGAAAGCTTTGACCCCATTATCGTGTGGGGACACAATGTCCAAAGATGGTTAGTGATTGGAGTGCTAGAATGTAATTCAAGGGGAGGGATAAAATAGTTTCATTATTCAATACCAAATCAAACCATCAAAATCCACCACATACATACACATAGACATATATATATATATATGAAAATACATTAAGTGTAAAGTGATAACAAGGCGATAGCATACATTTCAAAACACTAAATCATGAACCATGAAGTAGAGGACTCTAACCTTTCACTCACTTAGGTTGTATCAGGCAAGAGGACCCTAACCCCAAACTGTCTTATTATGCAAGTGGACTCTAACCACAAGCCTTTTGCTAGACAAGTGGACTCCAACCACAAGCCATTTAGTTAGATAAGTGGACTCTAACCATAAGCCATTTTGTTAGACAAGTTGACCCTAACTACAAAGATAGTGGAATTTAACCCCAAACCATCTTATTATGCAATGAACTCTAACCATAAGCCATCGTGTCCATTACTAGTCAACATTAAGACTCTAACCTTTTGTCCATGCATTCACATCCACTCAATTTAACATTTATGGACTTTAACCCACTTAGCCATTTCAAACAATCAAGGCCACAATTTAAATCCATACATGACCACAAGGTCTTTATAAAACATTTATCAATCAATTACCTTTATAGGCCAATGCCTTAGTTTCAACTACCATTAAAGTCAAATTGTAATCATCAAGACCTTTATCAAACCATTCATTAGAATTCTTACACCAAGCTTTAGTTCAAATACAATTCATTTTTATGCTTAGGGACCCAAACCCCTTTCATACCAAAGCAACCACCAAGGCCACCAATTAACTTATAAAAGGGCCAACAAAGCCTTTTCAAGGTTATTTACAAGATGATTCATGGGGAAATTCTTGGTCCTTAAGTCTCTAGATGACCTCTTTGATAAACTCTAACCCCAATCTTATTAGAGAAGTTAAGAGAGGATTTAGGAGTGTTTTAGAATGTTTTTGAACTTGTATATATGAAGAATAAAGGGTCAAATAAGGTTATAGGTCATGGGTTATAAGGGTTTAGGTGTGGGAAAAGTCTAAAATATCCTCATCTTAAAAGCTAAAAACTAACCCATAGGAGGGTACGACTCCCAAACCAAATCGTACCCAAATTCGTACCCTAGGCCTCATCATGGACCCCTAAACTGTCTAGGATACGACTACACAAGAATAATAAACATCTTATGGTATGAATAGTACCCTGAACCATACCTTGAACCATACCTTGGATAGATTCAACTAGGCTAAGCATTTGGCATCATACGACTAGGCGACATACAACCCGTACCCTTATATATAACTTAGGAGAGGCTAAAATATATCTTGGATAATATGTTGTCAACTTTTACTAATCACTATATAAGAGAGGAGGGTTTTACTCATACCCTAGTATATGAGAGGCATGGTCAAACCGTACCCTGCCTAGAATGCTCAACTTAGAAGATTTTTCTATGGGTCCAAATCCAAGGTGTTTCAATTAAAAGGATAAGTAGAGTTACCGAGAAGTAAAGGTGATATAAAGTAAAAGTTCAAAAAGGAGCGATGTTGTATTGTTGGTAAATTTGGTGTGAAAATGAAAACTGACAGAGAGGTAATGTAGAATTTCGTATGAATATGTAAGATCAAGCAAAGGAAACAAAGAATTTGGTTATTTTTTCCATACAATATATTCATGGAGACTTAAAAGGGGGATAGAATACTACATTATAAGATAAGTTCAATTCTTATTGCTTTTATTACAAAGCCTCATACAATTGAATAATCATCAATAAGATTGTCAACTCACAATGCCATGTCAAAAAGTTTCAGCTGGCATCATTGATCATATGATTGAGGAACTAAAATGACACAAAACCAGAACATATTTATAATTCTCATTAGGAAAAAATGAGATCTATAAAGTCTTTGAGCTGTATCAATCGATGATGGTAGGCAAGTTACTGAATTTTAATGAATCATTAACAAAAATACACTCACTATAAATCAAGTAGCAGATTATGAGTAGTCGCAATTAAAAGGGAACAAGGATCATTATTCTTGGCCAAGAAATATATATTAGAGGAATGAGGAAAAGATGCATCCAAAATAGTTTTATATGTCTTTATACATCCAAAATCCTACTATGACTAGAAACTATTTTTTTTCTATTTGTAGAACTAGAGAATTGCTGAAGATGAAGAAGTTGATTAAAAATTGATCTAACTTTTTATGTATAAAGTTTATTTTCTTTCTGTGCATGATAAAAGTAATTCAACTATGTTGTCCATTTCCATAATTAGACATTTCAATAAAAGAAAAGTTAAATTAAGCCTAACCATCAAGATAAGAAGGGCAGAAGAGCTTTCATTACAAGATAAGACAATATACCGTAGTCACATTACCAATATAACAATGTAGATACAAACATAGTAGTTGAAAAAAAAGCAAAAAGTAAAGAAAAAAACATATCAAGATGAACACATTTCCAAAGAGAAACTGGAACACCCCAATTTGCTGAACCAGAATGTTACACGGTGCTCATGACCCCGAGGGACCATAATCTAACCCATGACGGATATCTATACCTGTATACTATAAATCATGATATAATAATGTGGAATACATGGAACTGTAAGGCCATAAGGTTCAACTAAATATAATCATGTGGGTGAAAATACCCAAAACAACTCAATCTGAATGTAAATCTGAACATAAATCTGAAAGCCTCTAGACTATCTGAATAAGGAGTTGAAGGAACATGTCTCCAAATAACTCCATAAAACTAAACTGAAGAAATAAACTAATGAATCAAATCATATTGTCCTCAAATCAATGAGGACTCACCGTGTCTTTGCGACTGGAATGCTACCACTACTGCTGAGTTGGAGCTCGTATCTCAGAACCTGTGGTGTAACATTAAAAGAAAGCACCATAGCGTAAATACGTCAGTACAACTGAAGTACTGAGTATATGAGGAAGGTAGGCTAAACATAAAGGGTTTCATTCATGAACAACACTGACTGACTAATATGAACGTGGGAGTGCAAACACACATATAGAAAAACTGAGACAGTGAATATGTGATAGCATGACCTGTAAGATAATACATGGTTTACTGATAACTTTTATTACTGATACTAAAGCTGATAACATGAACGACTGTATCTGACAGTCCTGTATATACTGAAATTTGAAGAACACCCTGAGTTCTTTTACTGAGATTGATATTGGAACTGTGGGAAGTAGTGTTTAACCGACATGCCCTATATATGCCGTTATAGCTAAGCTGGGGTCCAATCTCTGCCTCGACTGGAGCGGTGTCAATATCGTGCTATGGGTAAGGACAGTCTGTGAGTGACCCTTATCTGGCGGGTACTCAATGAGAATGGTGGGAACCCTAAACTGACGGGTTAAGCCACCTCATCAACCCAAATTTGATGGGTTAAGATGTCTCAACCTACGCTGGCTACATAGTTCTAGAACACAAGGATTGCTACTAATAATCACACCCTGAACTGGCGGGTGAGTTCCCATCCTGGGGTTCACTCAGTGCTAACCTCTACTCCAATCTGGAGGGACTGGAGATGAATAACTAATTGTGCATGTCCTAATCTTACTGAATTCCATTGACTGGCGGAATGTTACTAATATCTGACAACTGACTAAGATCATGAGGTTTTCCTGAGTCACATTATTGACTGAAGTCTATAGAATCATAGCTTGAGTTCAGATATCGTGAAACATTATATGGATCTAGGCACACAACTATAGTTTTTGGGTACAAATACCCCCTGGACTCGATGGAAGGAAACTGACATACATGACTGACTTGATCATAAGAGTAGAGTCCATAATTTATAACATCATAAGTAGGGATCTCATACTAAGCATGGTTATCAACAATGTATTGCATGGAAAGGATTTCATATCACATGGAAGTACTTGCACAATCTTAATTCATGTTCGTTGCATAATCATATTGGCAACACATACTAATAGCATGGAAGTTCATGTGGATTGCATGGTTATCATACATCTTGTTCATAAGTAGGATTTGCAAGTAAACATGGAATAATCTCATAAGAATAGTTCATGAGTATTCCAACAACATTTACAAGGCACATTAACAACATTGAAGTCATTGGAATGTAAGGGAATATCATGAATCCTTCACTTAGTCATAATTTAGCTATATTGCATGATTTCTAGTTCCTTAGGCATTTTATCAAACACCTTACATGCACATCTAAAGAATAGGTGAATTCATCAAATTATACATCATGAACAACCAAATTTACATGTTTCCAACTCATATGATATCATGAATTCACAAAAACATATAAAGATTCCATCTTGGGAATCACCCAATATCAACAACATGATCATCAACACCCAACAATATAGAAGTCATACTTTATAATTAAAAAGAGGAAAACAAACAAGCATAAACATGGGTATGATCATATCACCACAATCAACCAAGATTTTGTATTTTAAAGATTGATTCTTGAACTCCACGGACAAAAGGAATCCGTGAATGAACACTACGCATACCTTAGAAGGAAGATTCTTGATGATTGATGGAGGAATTTCCTTGAAATCAGATCTTCAAGGTTAATTATGCTACCCTAGTTGTTTTTCTCCTTTAGTGCTCTTGGATGATGAGCTTTGAGATAAAAATAGGGTTTCAGTATGTTTAGAAGCTATATATTTTGTAGGGTTAAGTTTAGGGATGTGTAAGGAGTATTTAAAGACTTAATTACCTTTAAAATAACTAAAAAGGGAGTGTTTTTGACACCTGGAATTGACTTAGGTGGTGCCCAAGTGATCGCCTATGCTTGGGTTGGGCGGCGCCTAACCAATCGCCTATGCTTGGGTTAGGCGGCGCCTAACCAATCGCCTATGCTTACTGTCTCTCACGAAAATGGGCATAACTTTTTCCTCGAATATTGGATTAAGGCGAAATTGGTATCATTGGAAAGATAATTTGATTCTCTACAATTTGGTAGGTCTAAATCAGATCAAATACCATATTAACATCGAGTTATACTTATTCAAAGATGACCCTTGAAAAATCAAACACTAAAACTTGATGGATTCAAAAACTCTTAGCTTGTATTACCTTAAGTGGCTCATATGAACATGCTTAATGCATCATAAGCTATACTATCACTAGGATATTCATTGTAAGTCATGTACTCAAGTATGAATCACAGGATAGGAGATTTAATATATAGGAATATTTATTCACTTCCTAGCTTAGAAACATGCAGGGTATTACAATATATCCCCCTTGGGAACATTCGTCCTCGAATGAGAATTTACTTAGAAGGGATACAAGACTATAGAACCTGAACTGAACATGAAGAACTGCAACTTGATCTTATGACTGACATGCTAAACATACTGAACTCGTGCATATCTGATGCATGGAAAACTGACACATGAATGCATGACTGAGTATGAAACAGTTAATATTTACCAAGTTTATATTGGAAACATAAACGTGAAATTGAATAAGATTAAGGAGAACTGTTACCTTGATCTTGATCTAAATTGGCGGGGAAGAGGTGAGGATACTTGGTATGCATATCTGCTTTTGCTTCCCAAGTAACTCCTTCATGAGTGATTTCGCCAAAGAACCTTGACTAGAGGGACTTCTTTGTTCCTCAATCTATGAGTTTGATAATCTAAGATTTTGATTGGAATCTCTTCATTAGAGAGGCTGTTCTGTATGGCAATGCTCTGAATAGGGACAATAATTGTTGGGTCACCTATACACTTCTTTAGCAAAGATACATGGAAGACTGGATGGACTGAGGTTAGATCTGAAGGCAACTCAAGCTCATAAGCTACCTTGCCGAAGCGACAAAGAATTCTGAAGGGACCGATATACCGGATACTGAGTTTCTCTTTCTTGCCAAATCTCTTCACTCCCTTCATGGGAGAGATCTTAAGATAGACATAGTCATTGACCTCAAACTCGAGATCCTTTCTATGAACATCTGCATAGGACTTTTGTCAGCTCTGAGCAGCCCAAAGTCTCTCTTTGATCAACTAAAATTTCTCTAAGACATCGAATACTAAGTCAAGACCTATGATTGAGGTCTCACTAACTTCAAACCAACCAATCAGAGATCTACATCTCCTACCATAGAGAGCTTCAAATGGAGTCATCTGACTACTAGAATGATAGCTATTGTTGTATGCAAACTCAATCAAAGGGAATTAGTCATACCAACTTCCCTTGAAGTCAATTACACACGCCCTTAGCATATCTTCAAAAGTCTGAATGGTCCTCTCTGCTTGACCATCTTTCTGAGGATAAAATTCTGTGCTGAGATGGACTTGGGTACCGAGACCTTTTTGGAGTACTTTTCAAAAGTGAGAAGTGAACTGGGTACCTCTGTTTGAGATGATAAAACAGCACACACTATTGTCTTCTGCAAGAATTTGCTGCCTCAATTCATCTACACCTGGAACACATAGACGACCCTGACAACAAAGAAAACCATCTCCCCCTTAGGAGAAAACCTTGACTTTTTAATTCTGAACTGACTCTTTGAGCTTGACAAGGCTAGGATCCCTGTCTTGCTTCTCTTTCACCTCAAAAACTAGAGATGACTCTGAACTACTATGAATACATACACCACCCTCTGAAGAATCGACAAAGCAAACGGCTAGTCTGGCATGCTGATGGATCTTTTGAGCTATATTTTTCTTACTATCCTTAACGTGATAAATACTACCCATAGAGAGTCGACTGAGAGCGTCGGCCATAATATTGGACTTGCCCGGATGATAAAGAACACTCATGTCATAATCCTTCAAGAGCTCTAACCACCTTCTCTGGTGAAGATTGAGATCTTTCTGGGAAAAGACATACTGGAGGCTTTTATGGTCTGTGAAGACATCTACATGAACTCCATAGAGATAATGTCTCCATATCTTCAAGGCAAAAACTACCGCTGCTAACTCAAGATCATGAGTAGGATAATTCTTCTCATATGGCTTTAGCTGTCTGGAGGCATAGGCTATGACCTTACCATGCTGCATGAGGACACAACCTAAACCCACTTTGGATACATCAAAATAGACTACAAAACCATTTGAACCATCTGGAATTTCTAGAACTGGATCGGAGGTGAGTCGAGTCTTCAACTTTTGAAAGCTTTCCTCACATGAATCTGACCAATAAAACTTAATCTTCTTCTGAGTCAATCTGGACATGGGAGATGTAGTAGAAGAAAATCCCTTGACAAACCATCTATAATAGCCAGCCAAACTCAAGAAACTCCTAATATCTGATGGTGATACTGGTTTGGGCCAGTTTCTTACTGCCTTAATTTTCTGAGGATCTACTCTAATGCCATCACCAGAAATAATATGGCCAAGGAATGCTACTGATCTTAGCCAAAATTTGCATTTGCTGAACTTAGCGAATAATTGGTGATCCCTGAAAGTCTGAAGAACAATCCTGAGATGGTTTGCATGATCACGCTCTGTGCGAAAATAGACTAGAATATCATCTATGAAGACTATGACAAATATGTCCAGGTACTGCTTGAACACACGATTCATCAAATCCATAAAAGCTGTAGGGGAATTGGTAAGACCAAATGACATGACTAAAAATTTAAAGTGACCATACCGAGTATGAAAGGCTATCTTCAAAATGTCATATTTTCTAACTCTGAACTGATAATAGCCTAATCTGAGATCTATCTTGGAGAAGTAACTGGCACCCTAAAGTTCATTGAATAGATCATTAATCCTAGGGAGACGATATCTGTTCTTGACCGTGACCTTGTTGAGTTGACAATAATCAATACACATCCTGAGAGAACCATCTTTCTTATGCATGAATAATACTGGCGCACCCCATGGGAAAATGCTGGGTCTGATGAATCCCTTATCTAAGAGATCCTTCAACTGATCTTTCAGTTCCTTGAGTTTTACTGGTGCCATTCTGTATGGCAGAATATAAATAGGTTGAGTATCCGGAAGAAGGTCTATGTCAAAGTCTATTTCCCTTTTGGGTGGAATGCCTGGAAGATCTTCGGGAAAGACATCTGAGTATTCATTAACAACAGGGACTTTTTCAAGGCTGGGATATTCAGAACTAGAATCTTTAACATGCACGAGATGATACACACACCCTTTAGAAATCATTTTCCTTTCCCAAAGGTAGGAAACAAGTTGACCCCTGAAGGCTGAAATCTACCCTTCCACTCTAGGACGAGCTCATTCAAGAACTAAAACTAAACTATCCTGTTTCTGCAGTCGACTGTGGCATAGCAGGAATAAAGCCAATCTATGCTGAGAATGATATCAAAATTAGTCATCTCTAACTCTACTAAATCTGCTGATGTGGATTTCTGAGATATCATAATCAGGCAGTTACTGTATACCCACCGAGCTATGATGGTTTTACCCACTTAGGTAGAGACTGAGAAGGGCTCTGCTAGGACTTCGGGACTGATTTCGAAATTGCATGCTATGTCTGGAGTAACAAAAGACAAAGATGCACCTGGGTCTAGCAAAGCATAAACATGAATATGGAAAATCTATAACGTACTAGTAACGACATCAGGAGAATTTTCCTGATCCTACCGGGACTGAAGAGCATAGAGACTGTTTGGGCGTTGCCCACGGGTAGCACTGGAAATGGCACCCTGCTGGTTTGAGTGACTGAACTGAGCTATAGAAAGATTTTGCTGACCTTAAAGACTTAACTATAGACACTCCCTAATCCTGTGTCCTGGCTTGCCACAACAGAAACAGATATCACTACCGGCTCTGCAAATGCCCTTGTGGTTCTTACCATAAGTCTGACAAAGGGGATTCATTCGGGCACTACTAACACTGCCCTAAGATTTAGAGCCTAGTGCTTTGTTTCTATTACCGTATCTAAACTTCGGCACTAGAGCACTGGTAGAGGAAGGAGATGGAATGGCTGACTTGGAGAAAAACTGTGAACGGTTTTCTCTATCTGACTTGGGGTGAGCAAAGTTGAAATTACCTGACCTTGCTCTCTTGTTCTGCCTCTCCCTAGTCTTAAACTTCTGCTCTTCTACTTGCTAGGCATGGGTCATGATTCTTTCTAAGGTCATATCACCGATTAGCATCACAGACCTACACTTATTTACCACGCTATCATTGACCCCTAACACGAACTTGCTTATCTTAGCTCTATTGTCTGCAACCACATGAGGAGCATACCTGGATAGCTGAGTAAATCTGAGAGAATACTCCCTAGCCATCATATTCCCCTGCCTGAGGTTGATGAACTTAAGAACTTTGGCTTCCCTTAGCTCTTGGGGAAAGAATCTATCTAAGAAGGCCGTGACAAATTCCTTCCACTCGATAGGGCTTGTATCATCTAACCTCTTATACTTCTACTAGTTGTACCAATCATGAGCAACATCCTGTAACTGGTAGGCAGCTAACTCAGCACTCTCAATAGAAGTAACACCCATGACGTCAAAGACCTTTTGGAATTGGTCAATGAACTCCTGAGGGTCCTCATCAGACTTAGACCTATGGAAAGATAGAGAGTTTATCTGGGTGAATTCCTAAACCCTAGATTCTTTGGGAGTGGCCACTGGATTGGTCGGAATGACTGGAGGCCGTTCATTCTGTGCAGCCATGGACTGAGTAAGTGTGGTAAATACGGCTCTAAACTCCACATGGGAAATATGTTCGCCCAAAGGATCTTTAGGCTGAGGAGCTGGCTGGTTTCTTCTTTTTGGGGCCATGGTCTGGAATAAGAGAAGAATAGATTAGATTGAGAGTTTAACTTGTGATTATGCTCACTAGCATCAAATGAATAGTGAAGAAAGGGGAATATTCCTAAAACATCTTATAGCCTTCCGCACATAAATGTGGCGCGCAACACACCCATTTACAAAACTCTACTAGATGCGGCTTTTAGACTTCCTAGGACTCTATTGAACCTTAGGCTCTGATACCAAGTTTGTAACACACCGATTTGCTAAACCGGAATGTTACACAGTGCTCATGACCCCAAGGGACCACAAGCTAACCCATGACTGATATCCATACCTGTATACTGCAAATTATGATATAATAATGCGGAATACATAGAATTATAAGGCCATAAGGTTTAACTGAATACAATTATATGGGTGAAAGTACCCAAAACAACTCAATCTGAACGTAAATCTAAACATAAATCTAAAAGTAAATTTGAAAGCCTCTAAACTATCTGAATAAGGAGTTGAAGGAACATGTCTCCAACTAACTCCATAAAACTGAACTAAAGAAATAAGTAAATGAATCAAATCATATTGTCCTCAAATCAATGAGGACTCACTGTGTCTCTGCGACTGGAATGCTACCGCTACTGCTGGGCTGGAGCTCGTATCTCAAAACCTATGGTGTAATATGAAAAGAAAGCACCATAGCGCTAATGCGTCAGTACAACTGGAGTACTGAGTATACGAGGAAGGTAGGCTGAACATAAAGGGTTTCATACATAAACACCACTGACTGACTAATATGAACGTGGGAGTGAAAACACAAAAACTAAGACCATGAATATGTGATAGCATGACCTGTAAGCGAAACATGGTTTACTGATAACTGTTATGACTGGTACTAAAGCTGATAACATGAACGACTGTATCTAACAGTCCTGTATATACTGAAATCTGAAGAATGCCCTGAGTTCTTTTACTGAGACTGATACTGGAACTGTGGGAAGTACTGTTTAACCGACATACCCTATATATGCCATTACGGCTAAGCTGGGGTCTAATCTCTACCCCGATTGGAGGGGTGTGAATACCGTGCCACGGATAAGGACGGTCTATAAGTGACCCTTATCTGGCGGGTACTCAATGAGAACAGTGGGAACCTTAAACTGATGGGTTAAGCCACCTCATCAACCCTAATTTGATGGGTTAAGATATATCAACCTACGCTGGCTACATGGTTCTGGAGCATAAGGATTGCTACTAAGAATCATACCCTGAATTGGCGGGTGAGTTCCCATCCTTGGGTGCACTCGGTGCTAACCTATACTCCCATCTGGAGGGACTGGACATGAATAACTAATTGTACATGACTTAATCTTACTGAATTCTGTTGACTGGCGTAATGTTACTGATATTTGACAACTGACTAAGATTATGAGGTTTTCCTGAGTCACATGATTGACTGAAGTCTATGGAATCATAGCTTGAGTTTGGATATCATGAAACATGACATGGATCTAGGAACACAGCTATAGTTTTTGGGTACAAGTACCCCAAGACTCGATGAAAGAAAACTGACACACATGACTGACTTGATCATAAGAGTAGAGTCCATAATTTATAACATCATAAGTAGGGATCTCATACTAAGCATGGTTATCAACAATGTATTGCATGGAAAGGATTTCATATCACATGGAAATAATTGCACAATCTTAATATCATGTTCGTTGCATAATCATATTGGACACACATACTAATAGCATGGAAGTTCATGTGGATTGCATGGTTATCATATATCTTGTTCATAAGTAGGATTTGCAAGTAAACATAGAATAATCTCATAAGAATAGTTCATGAGTATTCCAACAACATTTACAAGGCACATTAACAACATAGAAGTTATTGGAACGTAAGGGAATATCATGAATCCTTCACTTAGTCACAATTTAGCTATATTGCATGATTTCTAGTTCCTTCGGCATTTTATCAAACACCTTACATGCACATTTTAAGCATAGGTGAATTCATCAAATTATACATCATGAACAACCAAATTTACATGTTTCCAACTCATATGATATCATGAATTGACAAAAACATATAAAGATTCCATCTTGGGAATCACCCAATATCAACATTATGATCATCAACACCCAACAATATAGAAGTCATACTTTATAATGAAAAAGAGGAAAACAAACAAGCATCAACATGGGTATGATCATATTACCATAATAAACCAAGCTTTTGTATTTTAAAGATTGATTCTTGAACTCCACGGATAAAAGGAATTCGTGGATGAACACTATGCATACCTTAGAAGGAAAATTCTTGATGATTGACGGAGGAGTTTCCTTGAAATCGAATCTTCAAGATTAATTATGCAACCCTAGTTGTTTTTCTCCTTTAGTGCTCTTGGATGATGAGCTTTGAGATGACAATAGGGTTGCAGTATGTTTAGAAGCTATATGTTTCGTAGGGTTAAATTTAGGGACGTGTAAGGAGTATTTAAAGACTTAATTACCTTTAAAATAACTAAAAAGGGAGTGTTTTTGACACTTGGAATTGACTTAGGCGGTGCACAAGTGATTGCCTATGCTTGGGTTGGGTGGAGCCTAACCAATCGCCTATGCTTGGGTTAGGCAGTGCCTAACCAATCACCTATTCTTACTGTCTCTCACAAAAATGGGCATAACTATTTGCTCGGGTATTAGATTAAGGCAAAATTGGTAACGTTGGAAAGATAATTCGATTCTATACAATTTGGTGGGTCTAAATCAGCTAAAATACCATATTAACATCGAGTTATACTCGTTCAAAGATGACCCTTGCAAAATTAAACACTAAAACTTGATGGATTCAAAAATTCATAGCTTGTATTACCTTAAGTGACTCATATGAACATGCTTAATGAATCATAATCTATCCTATCACTAGGATATTCATTGTAAGTCATGTACTCAAGTATGAATCACAGGATAGGAGATTTCATACGTAGGAATACTTATTCACTTCCTAGATTAGAAACATGCGGGGTATTACAGAAACACCTACATATTGTAACTTCACAAAACATCCTGTTTTGCAGTGAAACTAATTACGGTTTACTTAGTCTTGCTTCACTTTAGCATTGAATTGATAACCTATCTATCTTGGCCTTATTGTCATCAGATTATCTTCTGAGGGCACTGATAAGTTTTTTTGAGGTGTGAACGGAAATGAATAGGCATTTTTTTTAAAAGATATCATAAGAAAGGATGCAATTTGAATAGACATCTTTTCACTTTTGATGGATATTACCTTTTTTAATGGGTTGTGACTTTCCCAAAGAGTTGTACCTTTTTTAAATAATTGCACCTTTATGAAGAGTTGTACCTTTATGAATCATTGCTTCTCTTCATGAAGAAACACATTGATGACTATAAATACATGAATTTTATCTCAGGTACATACAAGAAATTTTGAAGAAAAAGCACTCCTCTTTCTTGAAAAACTCTAGTGGGATTGGCTATCATTTAGTTCATTCATTGTTTGATAGAATTTGAGGTACCGCTATTCTGTCAAGTAATTTATTTATCCTAGGAGGATGTATTCCATAACCTCGGGTATTTAAGAGGAATAATTTACTTAAGGATACATGTAAATTTAGTGGACTTGAATCTTCCAATCTTACTAAATGTTTGGTTTTGCTATTTTTCAAAAAATAGTTTGAACGTTATTTTGTTGATATTTATAAGTTGGATTGAAATTATTGTTGAAGTTAAAAGTTGTGAATACAGAGTTACAACTTTATTTGATTGGTCATATGTTAGTTTGAACATGTGTTTGTTCTTATTGTAAAATACATATTTTACTAAACCAGAAAAACAACAATCTTAAGAAAAGTATAGAACTATTTATTTTTGGTGCTTGTTTGGTGGAAAAAAAATATCACCATTTATAAATCAAGTAATTGGTTAATCTGTGTTACGACTGATTTTGCGGAGACTAAAATTTTGTAATTTCTACTCCCTCGATTGGAAGAATATAAAAATTTCACTGATAAATCAAATTGAAAATTTGATTTAAAGAATATAAAAAAGTCAATTCATTAAACTCTTATTGATTTTTGGAATTTAAAACCTATGGATTTTTACTCTATTTGAAGTTGATTCTAATTTGAATAGCATAACAACTTCGTTAGGTGTCAAAGTTCATTTGGTTGACGATCTGAAGATATAAAAACTTCATCATTGGCTAGAAATAAATTGTTTAAAGATTAATTCTTTATAACTAGTATTTTGAAATACTAAAGTATTTGTCAAAGCTTGACAACAAAATGACGAATGAAATTAAATAAGGAATTGATTCAATTATGAATGGTGCTTTCCCAATGATACCCAATGTAAGTCATCCAGATGTTTTTCTATCCATGAAAATAATAAAGAAACTAAAAAAATATTCTAGTCTGAACTTCAAAGTATGAAAGTAAATGATGTTCTTTTGGCTAATCAAACTTGAAATGCAAAGCTTCACAAGTAGAGATCTTCACGTTCTTGAAAAAGGAATGTTTGAAAATCAATTATCTGTTTTGAAAGATCTTGTGATTCGTATCAAGTTAAAAAAAGGATAATGAGTTGAATGAGAATCAATAATGACAGTTGTAAATCTTGTTAGAGATAATGTTATACATAATAGTAAAAAAAAGTTTCTGAACAAGTAAAGGAGTAGAACAAAAAAAGGTTTTTGTAGTGATGTTGACCACAAGGATCTAACTATCAAGTTTTGAATAAGAACAAGAAAAAAAATCAAATAAATATATTGAAAGAAATCAAAGAGATTGAAAATTTGTGTGCAATTATTATTGAATGTGTCATGATCTAATTTTTCAGGTAATGATGGCACCTACTATAATCCACCAGTAGACAAGCCAACCCCACAGTTCGAAATGACTAGTAACAGACTATCCAAATATAAATAGAAGGTGATGCAGAATAGATGAAGTAGGAGAATCAAATATATAATGAATTCCCAAACCTGGTGGTATTAGTATAAGAGCTGCTAATAATACAAGAGTAAAAAGTGAAGTTCAACTTAATGCTCTGATATAAATTATCTCCGAATATAACATGGAAAATAGTATAATGCATAAGAGGAAGGTAAGTAATACTCTGAACATCAGGAGCTCACTCTAAGTCTCCAAACCATGGCAGCTCCGCACAATGTACAAATCAACAACGGTAAATCGTAATATGATCTGTAGGTTGCAAAAGTAAAGTATGACTACCAAAATGAATGGTACTTAGTAGGCAATGCCAACTGAGCTCTAAAGATAAAGAAGATATACATAACATATAGGAAGAATGAAAAACTACACCCAAAAGTCCATTAATCATCTAACAATGCCAAATGGGAAAGTAAGGATATTCTATCCTATTCATGTCAAAAAGTCTAACATAACAAGACTAAGGAAGTATTGAGGATGAACTACCCTATTCAGCCATACTCAGAAATATAAAAACTACGTATATCACTGGCCAATATATGACAGACGAAAGAGGGTTGTATATCAATATACAAGGCCAATGAATGAATATACAAATGAACAAAGGAAGAAAGGGATATACGGTAATACCATAGCTACATATAAATAGATATACATTTATATATATACATATATATAGATAAGGTCAACTTAAAGTACAACCTAGATCATCATATCTTTATTTTAAGGCCTTGTTGTAATCCTATCAGGATTTAGTACCAAATTATTTACGGTTTGTATTCCATATATCTCATCATGAATTAATCATGTATAATAATGAAATCATAAGATAGATGAGGCCAGAATCATACCTTAAGTCTCGATACCAAGTTAATGATAACACGAGTAATCATATTTTAAACAACCAAATACCTAACCGAGCCTATGCATACCCTCATTACCCTAGGCTCAGAAGGTTAAATCAACATACCACACATAAGGCATAGTCATTACCCATATCTATTCAACTGTCCCATACTGGCTGATAAACATAGGTGCATATTGGTGATAGACGATGTGCATGCAAGAATGAATGCAATAGAATCCACAATACCATAATCATCATCATATTAACCATTATCACCATAATAAGCCTCTATCCTTGCCAGGTATGTGATCATCACAACATTCTCTGGCCTTGTCGGGTATTAATTTCATCATCACAATATCCTTTGGTCTTGTCGGGTATCATCACATCATTATAATATCCTCTAGCCTTGTCGGGTATCATCACAATATCCCGTGGACTTACTAGGTATCAATATAATCATCATCATAATATCCAAACCAATGTCACATAATAGAGAGCAAGCCCGACAAGGTCTGAAGTAAAGTGCAAGCCCCACGACGGCTAAAGAAATAGATATGAAAAGAGAATCAAGGTAGAGTATATTTCTATAATTCATCATTTATCATTAATATCACATCCTTAGCAATTGTATATATAATAGGTGCATTGACTCAAGCCGTGTCTAAAAGAGTGTAAATTTGTAAGTTTGTTGCTCGGATTGAACTTCGAGACCAAATCTACATAAAAGTGTAGAAAGGGTTAAAATATCTAACGACCGGAGTAAATAGTAGTGTCAAATCATATATTCAAATATATCTTGATCAAATTTGTAAAACATCACTATTAACCTCTTTTGCACATATAATTTACTCATTAAGTTAGGCAGTTATTATTGTGAAGAAATCCATTTTTAAGGTAGAAAGTGGGCTTTAGCCCTTAGTTAGTGACCACAATAATAAGATTATAATCTAATTGTAATGGTAATAATCATCGATGCAATAATCATGAATGTATCGAATCTATGCATGCCATCACCAGTATTCAAATATTGAAATCATAGGCATCATACAACATCTTCCTCCATCTCATACCGGAGAGATGTGTACATAAGCATTTATATATTCATAAGCTATAACCATATCATTTACAAGGATACTTACTTCCCAGATATCCAACCAATATCATAACACGACCATTGGCCCAATAGTGTGTCTGGAGTAATCATAACATTATAATCACGACCTTAGGCCCATATACATATTCGAATCTCATATCAATAATATATATATATAAATCATTTCATAACTATTGGACATAACATATTCACAAGGAATAATATCTCTATAATCTATAAAGCATATCTATAATCCTCTCACATATTGAAGGCATCTAACTTCTAGGAGGCATAATGCATCAACAAGCATTGTGCAATACTATAAGGCATATCATATCTAGAAGGCATCTCGTATCTATAGGTCATGTATCATGACTATGAGGAATATCTAAGTCCAATTATCATATCTAAGAGGAATAACATCTGTAAAGGCCAAATATCACATCTCAGTGGAAAATAAGATCTCTAATGGATCAATATCATTTCTATAAGGAATATCATGGCCATAGGCCATTAGTCATTATCCAGGGAAAATACCATCACTATTCATCAACTACAAAGTAACCTTACACTAAGGTTTACTAGTATCAAATATGCCTAACATTCGTGAATAAGTCTATAACGGCTAATATAAGTCTTGGCCTAAGGTGGGCTAGAAGAACTCACTTCTAACCCTCAATTTCCATATTTAGGGAACTTATACCCCAAACTAGGCTAAGGTATCTAGTTCAACTTCTAGATGTTAAGTAATCCATAACCAATCCTAAGATAGAAACTTCATCTAGAAACAAGGGAATTTAATCCAACTCTACCCAAACTATGGTTACAAGATCACCACACCAGCCCAATAAGATTAATTATACTAATCATATTTCTAACCCTTAAATCCACATCACAAGCATAAAATTACATCATATATAATCTATGAATTAGTTCAATCAAGCTAGGAGGCCATAGGATACGAAAAGGGAATTAAGCATTTTGAATTACAAGTCAAAACCCTCATCTAATCCCCAACTTCAATATTAAATACTAAGTAATACTATCCATAATCAAACGTAACATTCACATTCACACACAATATATATCACACATCATCTACGTAGAAGAGTAGATAGAAGCCTACCTTAAAGTTGAACCATAAAACCTTACATCATTCACCACACATCCATCTTCACTTCACAATCCCCAAAATGCTATCACACAATCAAAATAGTAATCTACTCATCAATACGAGTCTAACGATACCCATAATGCACTATTGTTCTTTGGATCCAAAAATGACACCAAAAACTCCAATGTTCATACGTGAACAAGGAACCATAACCCTCAAGAATTGGGTGAAAATAAAGATAATTTTAGGCTAAAAACAAGCCCTAAGCTAAAATAAGGTTTTGAGTCCAAACTAAGAAATTCAAGCATGAATTCAAAGGATTCATACCTTAAATTCAAATATTAGTGATAATAGATGATAATCAGTCCTCCAAGACACCCACAATATAATTTTGAGTTATCATACCCATTTAGGGTTTTTGACTCTCAATGGAGAAGAGAAAATGACCCAAATTGTGACCATAGGGTCTATTTATAAACCCTCTTTAGGTATAGAGATATGGAAATCGCCACACCTTGGACTAAAATTTCTATGCCACTATCATCATGGCCTCTCTGCGATTTCCATAGTGTGATTGCCATCCACCTTGTGTGATCTCTATGCACCAGATATCAGCAAACTTGGAAAATTTTCCAAGTTTGTAATGTTGCCTAGAGACTCGTTTGGAATCTAATTTTCAAAAATGAACTATGTAACCATACAAAATTCTATGTTTCAGAATCATTAGCAAAGTCAGATTTTCTATCCGAGGTTGTTTCGACCAAATGTGGGTTCTGCACCTGTATTTCTAAATTTCCAACTTTCTGACTAATAGGTCGAAATTAACTTGGGTGCATTGGGACCCAAACTAAAATCAATATTCCAAAGCTGCCAATGCAGTTAGAATTTGCATCTATGATCGTTTTACTAATTTTTTGCTCAGTGGCCATTCGGAGTCATCAAAGACTTTTAAATAGGAAATTGGTTCTAAAAACCAAATAAACTACTCGGTAACTGAACTGTCAGTCCTAGAAACACATAAATGACTTGGGGAAACTATGGATAAGATCAAGCGCCAAAGATAAGTAAAAATATAAGAAATGACCGAAAGGGTAATTATAATATCCATTACTAAAAGGACTTTCATCCCTAAAAGTCAATGGATAGAAAGAATCTCAAAAGCTGAAAGGATGAGGTACTAGGCCCGCATGCTCCGAGCATGACTTTACACATAACCTCAACAAAGAAAGGATGCTTTTAGGGTATTCAGCCATCAGTATCCCCTTTTGAACCACCACCCTCACTTTACTTCCAAAAAGCCAAAACTCAACTTCGACCACTAACTAGACTCCAACTAAATTGAAAGGGATGATGCTTGAAAATATCAACCACAACACACTAATAACATTTCAATACTGATGAGTGGAAAATTTTCCACTTATCTACATCCATCTTGAGCACACTATGATGAAATAATTGTGTATATGAGGCTAATCATCTATTAAAATACACTAATTTCTAGTATTTATGATCTTGCAGGAAATATGATGCTTGTAAATCTGAACCACAACATATTAATAACATCTTAATACTGATGAATGTAAAATTTTCCACTTATTTACATCCAAATATAGCACACTATGATGAAATAATTGTGTATATGAGGCTAATTATCTATTAAAATGCATTAATTTCCAGTCTGGACGATCTTGTAGGAAACCTGATGACAACAAGTTAATACAAAGCTGGAAAAGATAAAATGAGAGAAAAAGGGACCAAACCTAAAATTCAAGCCCAAGCGATGAACCTCAGGTAATGCGATCAAGGCTTGAGGTCCGTGATCATAGCCAGTCAACAAGTCAACTGAAGGGCAATCACAAGGAGACTACTATGATGGTGGTATCCTGATCATAAAGATCTCAATAGGGTGAAAAAGTGCAAAGGGAAAATTTGGAATTTCACCAAGTTAAATCCCTAGTCTTAAGGGCTAAACCCTTCCACATTAATCATCTTTTTTCCAATTTTGAGTTTTGAAGAGAGGTAAAATAATTTTAGAACTATTTATTAGTGATATTTTGGTTGTGACTTGAAGTTAAAGGTTGAGTTTATTCTTGTTTTCATGTCAATGGAGGAATTCAATGCTAGTTTATGTAAAATTCTTCTCTTTAATTTCACATGTAGCTAAATTCATATCTTAGGGTTATGCTTGAGTAGGTGGTTAATATGGTATGGATGTTGATTACTTGTGCAAATTAATAGTTAATGCTGTTGGGTTTTACTCTTTGTTTGAATTAAAAAGTTGTAGGTGAAAACCCTAATTATCTTGGATACTACATCATCCGTGAAAGAGGGGATGTGGTGATGAGTAGTTGTGAACAACCAATTAATTTTAGCTCCTTCCTTAGCATTATCTTAGAAATAAGGATGTTATATAAAATTGCTATGTTCTTAAGCATTATCTTAGAAATAGGGATGCTAAGTTGAGGAATTGGGTTGATGAATTTGCCATACTTAGGAGGTATTCAAAAGAATCCATGATGTGAAATTAGTGTTTTGTTGAAAGAGTAGCACTAAGACCCTAAACCTATCCTACACAAGCTCTTAACTAAGAATTGGACTACCCCTTGATCACACATGCATGTACAATTTTTAGGAGAGCATAACCTCAAGATCTTTCTTATTTAATTTACTCAACAAGTGTTAAACTTCGTATTAGACTTGTTTTGGGTGATTTTCTTCAACAAAATTTCCATCCATACCCCCCGTTTTACTATTATGTTTAGTTTAGTTTTTGCATTACGAGTTAATACATAGTTAACTCTCAACATACCTAGGAATAGAAAACTACTTTACATTCCTTGTGGATTCATCCCTGAATCTTGTTGGGTATATATTAATGACAATTGGCTTGCATCAAAATTTCCATCCAAGGTTGTTTCAACCAAATGTGGGTCCCACTCCCATATTTCTAAATTTTCAACTTTTCGACCAATAGGTTGAAATGAGCTTGGGTTCATTAGGACTCGAACCAAAGGTATACCTAGCCTAAAATTGATATTATAGAGCTACTAAAGTAGTCAAAATTTTCATTCAAGATTCTTTTGCTAAAGTTTTTGCCCGATGGCCATTTGGAACCAGCGAGGACTTCTAAATAGTGAATTGGTTTTAAAAATTAAATAAAATACCCAATAATCAAACCATCAGTCCCAGTAGGTCATAAATGACTTAAGACAGCTATGGAGAAGCTCAAATAGAGAAGATGAGTGGAAATAAAAGAAATAATCAAAAGGGACATTACAAAATACAATCTAGTTGGAAATCCAAATGAATGGTTGTTTGATTCAGGAGCCATTAGAGATATTTGTATGGACAAAGATGCTTTTTATACTTATAATACCACTGGTACCAAGGACATGATCTTCATAGGAAATAATGCAATAGCCAAGGTTGAAAAAAGTGGGAAATAGTCCTACAAATGACTTTTGTCATGGTGGTGACTCTCAATAATGTTCTTCATATTCCTACTATTAGGAATTACTTATTGTCGACAATACTTCTTGTTAAAAATGAGTTTAAATGCATGTTTGTTTTGGATAAAGTTGTAATAAGAAAGAATGAAGTTTATGTATGAAAGGGCTACCTCGATGAGAGTTTTTTCAAACTTTGATATAATAGCCGTTGAAATGAAGAAAGCTGAGGCTTTTTCTTACTTTCTTGGCTCAAATGATTTATGGCATGAATGTTTAGGATATTTCAATTATAAAACCTTATAAAAACTAATTAGTTTGGAAGTTTTGCATAACTTTGCATGCAGTAAATCAAAATGTCAAATGTGTGTTGAATCTAAGTATGTTTAGCATCCATATAAGCGTGTTGAAAGGAATTCCAATCCCTTAGACTTAATTTACACAGATTTTTGTAATATAAAGTCAACACCATCTTATGGTGAAGAAAAATATTTCATAACTTTTATCAATGATTGCACTATATACTGTTATGTTTATTTATTAAATAGTAAGGATGAAATAATAAAAACATTTAGTCAATATAAAATTGAAATTGACAATTGGATAAATAGATCAAAATGATAAGAAGTGATAGGGGTTGAAAGTATGAATCTCCTTTTGTGGAGATATGTTTGGAAAATGAAATTCTCCATCAAAATACTACCTTGTATTCACCTCAATCAAATAAAATTGCAAAATAAAAAAAATTAAATGTTGAAGGAAATAATGAATGCCTTACTTATAAGTTTAGATTTCTTGCAAAACTTATGGGAGAGAATCTATCCTTACAACAAATAGAATACTCAATAAAGTTCCCCATAGCAAGAAAAAATCTATTCCAAACGAGAAATTTAAAGAAAGGAAACCCAACTCGAAATATTTCAGAGTGTGGAGTGTGTCTAGATCATTTTCAAAATCCTGTACCCAATAGTGTGAATATAGGACCAAAGACTATGGATTGTGTTTTCATTGAATATTCTACAAATTTTAATGCATGTTATTTTTGGTTCATAAATCCAAAAATCTAAATATTCATGATATTACAATAATTAAATTATATAATATTGAGTTATTTGAATAAATTTATCTGTATAAGATTAGACATGAGTTGTCTAGTGAAGGGTCTAAATGGCTTATGGGTGAACCAAGGGAGAATGTACTTAATAATGAAAATTCAAGGTGTAGTAAATATCGAAGAATGTCAACTTTCTTCAAATCAGATTTTCTAAAGTGCTTTTCTTGCGTATTCTTGATAAACTAGTATTTATACATCGATGTAGGAGGATCTGTTAGGGAAGTAAGAAATCCCTTTGACATCTTTTCATCTGTAAATAATTCTCGATGTGAAAACACAGAGCCTTTCGAATATTTAAAGGAGCGATGTAGACTTCAAACTTATCCTTTTAGAAAGAGACAGACAATAGTCATATTGATTCAATCATAAGCAACCATACTTACAAGTTGGTCGATATTCCTCCAAAAAATAAAACTTTAGGTTCTACGTGTATCTTCAAAAGAAAAATAGAAGTTGATGGTACTATTGAAAATTATAAGGCAAGATTTATTGTGAAAGGCTTTAGACAAAAAAAGACCTTGATAATTTTGACACATATTGGTCAGTAAAAGGGATAACATCCATTAGGATGTTGGTTGCATTGTCAATAGTATATGATCTTGAAATCCATCAAATAAATGTGAAAAAAACCTTTTTAATTAGATGATTGGAGGAAGAAATTTACATGGAACAACCCAAGAGTTTTTTGGTTCCTGAAAATAAAAGAAAAGTGTGCAAACTTTTTAATTCACTATATACAATAAAGCAAGCACCCAAACAGCGACATGCAAAATTTGATCAAACCATGTTGGAAAATGAATTTAAGATAAATGAGTGTGATAAGTGTGTTTACATTAAAGACACTTGAAATCAAAAAATCATTATTTGTTTGTATGTGGATGGCATGTTGATCATTAGTAGTGAAAGATCTCACATAAATGCTGCGAAATGATTACTTTAGAGAAAGTTTGATATGAAAGACCTTGGAGTTGCTGATGTGATCTTAGGGATGAGAATTCATAGAAATCAACAAGGGTTGGCATTGTCACAATCTCATTATATTGTAAATGTACTTGACAAGTTCAATTTTTGGATTTCAATATTGCTAAGAATCATGAGACGCGAGCTTTACACTTTAAAAGAATAAAGGTGAAAGTGAATCACAATTGGAGTATGCAAGAGTGTTGGGAAGTTTGATGTATATTATGAATTGTACACAACTAGATATAACATGTGCTATTGGTAAATTGAGTCAGTACATGAGTAATCCCCATTATACTTATTATATAGTAATGAAAAAAGTTTTGGGGTATTTAAAACATACTCAAGACTATGATTTGCATTATAACAAATATCCTACAGTAATTGAAGGATATGGTGATGCAAATTTTTTCATCATATTAAATGAAGTAAAATCCAAGTATGGATATTTATTTACTATAGGTGAAGGAGAAATATTTTAGATATCATCTAATTAGACATGTATTGCCTTCCCTTCAATGAAATCTAAAGTTATCAAATTATATAAATTCGGTGAGAAGCTCAATGGCTCCATAATTTCTTGGAAGATATTGCTTATTGGCCTAAACCTTTGGCACTATTTTATATACATTGTGATAGCTAAGCTATAATAGGTAGGGTGGGGAACATGATATACAATGGTAAATCTTATTTTATAAGATAGATATCTAATACTGTTTGAGAACTATTCTCTAGTGGAATTATCATAATTGACTATGTGAGGTTAAAATATAATATGTCAGATCCACTTACAAAAGGCCTAACTAGAGAAGGAGCTGAGAGATCATCGAAGAGAATGGATTTATGGCATAGGACAAATCATCACGGAGGTAACTATACCTAGAAGACTGGAGATTCCAAGGTCTAGGTTCAAGGAGATCAAACAAAGTTGTGACTGATGGTTCAACATTATAAATATACTCATTTCATTCTCATGATGAAGCTTCTTAGGAATTCTTTAGAGATTGTGAAGTCACTAAATGGATGTTTGAGTAGATAGATTAGTTTTGACGGCAGCTATTTTCTCTATGGTGATACAAACTCGACCCATTCCTACCCACTCCGAGGTACCATAACATGTTGAGAATAAGAGGGTTATTTTAATGGTTTCTAAGTTTGGTAGGTTTGACCAAATAGTTTGATCCATATGATTAAATAGTTGGGAATCACTTATATGAGGGTGAAGTGGAATCCATTTCAATAAGAATGATATTAAAGGCCTATTAGTTAAGCTCTCATGAAAATAGAAAGTGTTCATTGCTGAAATGAATAAAACCGTTAGAACCATAAATAATAAAAGGCTAGTTATGTGAATTGTATTGTCTCGGTTTATATGGTCTAAATATACCATATCTACCAATTTACCGAGTTTATCTGATATAAGTTCACTATGGAAAGTTGAAAGGAAAACCTACTTATCCAGATACAATTAATATTTACTTGTAGATCACACACTTCTCTATCTATTTCTTGATAAAATGGTCATTCCTATTTATGTAGGGATTATTATTTTTTTAAGAGGTGTGAATAGAAAATAAATAGGTGTTTCTAAAAAACACACCAAGAGAAAGGATGCAATTTGAACAGGCACCTTTTCACTTTGGATGATGATGTCCTTTCTAATGGGTTATGAGTTTTCTAAAGAGTTGTACCTTTTTGATGTAATGACCATCAAGGTCATTTTCTTAATTTTCATGCTTTTATGGAATTTTAATCCTTCCTACCGTGGCTACAGGTCATTTATGACTGGCTAAAACTATAGGTTCATTTCCCTATTTTAGAGTTTTTACTATTTAGAATTTGGTCTCGGAACAAAACTCCTAGTAGATGACATCGGATGAGAATTTTGATAGTATCATAGGCTTTGAAATAATAATTTTAGGCTAAGGGGCCACTTGGTTTTGGTTTTAAGGCTTTCAAACTCATTTTGGGCTATTGGGCGAATTATGTGAAAAATGGAACCATAGGTGTAGGCCTCACATTTAGTCAAAATGATCTTGGATTAAATTTTTGATAGTTCCATTGAGATTGGAACGTTGAATTTTTTATCGTATCATAGTTTATTTGCACTTATGGGGTTCTGAATGAATCCTGAGCACCCGCTAGAAGCCCATTCCAGGCTTAGAAAAGCTAGATGCATATCAGGTTGCTGATGCATCCGCTTAAGCAATCGTATAACAGCTTAAGCGATCTTTTCTTATGTGATATAGTTTTGCTTAAGAAACCTTTACCATTTGATCATCGACTGTTTAAGCGATGTCTGTGTCCTCTTAATCCGATATCGCTTAAGTGATCTGGGAGTCACTAAGTGGTACACGCTAGCCTTGCCAGATCACTTAAGCAATTATGGAGCCGCTTAAGTGAAGCCTGGTGGCTATTTATCCCCTATTTCTCTATCCAATTTCCACCATTTCTTCCATTATTTTCAAACCAAATTGAGAGCTCAAAAAGAGGAAAACTTGGGAAATCATCCATTGAAACTAAGGTAACCTATCCTAACACTCCTTAGTCATTTCCTATTAATTTTCCCTTCAATTTCTATATTAATTCATGGTAAGTTTTTTGAGTTAGGTATTAAAATTTTTAAAATTTAAGGGATGATTTGAGACACAATCTACTCTCCATTTGTGCTCAAATTTTAAACACACATTCCTTGTCCTTCGAGGGACTTCGTGATAAAATCAATTTTAGATTCTATTTGTGGAATCCACGGGCCCGTTCTTGACTCAAATTTCAACCCAATTCTTAGTATAAAAATATGGGTCTCATTTTACTCCTAGTGACATATAGATTACTATTTTTATAGCGTGACAATATTTTGGGATCATAGAGTAAAGACAGATAATTTGTGGGTTATTCAAGGATTTGTGATTCGACATCGAGGTAGGCTTCTGTCTTCTTCTTGAGATAGTGTATTTTATATATTATATGTTAGATAGGATTATTAGGAAATTATTATGGGTAGAACACCCTGACTTAGACTACTGTATGATTTCAGGGATTCAATGATGAGTTAACCCTTAAGGTGAAATACGTATTATACTTCTAGAATCTTATTACCCAAGGTAGCTAGCATGTTAGGAATAGATGAGGCTAATAACCCTTTGTATAAGGTTACTATGTTACATGGTGGAATATGATGATTTCCAGAATTATGATATAGTTATATTAGATATGTATTATTGGGCCCAAGGTAGTGATTATGATATTAATTATATTCTGGGAAGTGATTTATCCTTGTAAAAAACTTAGCCATAGTTTATAAATATTTAGATGCATATAATCATATTGTTTGGATACTAGTGATAGAATACATAGATTCAGTACATTCATGCTCACTAAAATAGTAAATGGTATGATTCCTACTACAAATATGGTTTTACTACTAGTTTTCCTAAAAAGGATTTCATTCTCACTTTTCACTTTTAAATGGATTCTTTCATAATAGGAATTATACCACATTAATGAATGATTGATGAGACTTTGAGACTAATAATAATGTTTTAGTGATTTGATTGAGATAGATTTATCTCCATGATTTTACTACTACTATCTACTCCAGCCAAGATAGATTTTGACCCTTTCTATACTTTTATGATGATTTAGTCCTAGAGTTTACCCCGAGCAATGAATTTATAAATTTTACACTATTTTATCTATGGTTATAGTCCATGCATATATATATATATATATATATATCCAATATTGGATAGAGTAGTTTGATAGTGATGATAGTGATTGGAAATCATTGATCGAGACTAAGTTAGTGTATACGGGTACTCTCTAACCCCCTAGTACTCCTTCATCCGTGAGCCATTGTGCAAGAGAAGAAAGATCACTGTAGGTCCTGCCTTGTGAGCGTTCGAGCTGGAGGAGGTATATACATTGGGTTATATTATAGTACATGTTTCAATTATAGTAGTACGGGTTACAATTTGAATACATCCTTGTATGCACATCTCCTATCACCAGTATGCACCTCATCTATCAGCTTTATAGGGGTTTTTATAGGTATATGGGATGAGTTTTGCTTGCAGTGTGTTGTGTGTGTTGGTTGGACCTTTTGAGTTATGGCGCTTGATTTAGTTATTGCTTGTCTGGGCTAACTGGCTACTTGATTTATTAGTATTATTATGGTTAGTTTGTGACAGGTTGATTGCTAGACTGGTATAGAGATTCGAGGTATGATTTTAATTCCTTTCTTTTTTGATTAATTTATTATAGATAATTATCGCATATTTAGGTAAATGGATTAGGGATCTTGATTATGCTAAAATTAGTTCTTGTTATGATTAGGAAGCCTTAAGATTCTCATATGATAACTATAAGTTGTATATTTAAGTTAGCTATATTATGTATATGCATATAGATCTATCTATATGTAGTATGGTATTACTGTATATCCCTTTCTTCATTTATTTAGGTTGTATATCCTTTGTTTGGCCTTTTATACTACTATATAGCCTTCTTTAACTCCTTATTAGCATATTGGCCAGCGACATGTAGTATAGTGCTTAGGTCTCACAGTATGGTTAAAATAGGATAGTTTATCCTTATTGCCTCTTTAGTCATGTTATATTAGTTTCCTGGATATTTGGTGTAGTTTACTTTCCTGCTTGTATGTAATTTATATTTACATTATCTTTTGGAGATTAGTCGGTGGTTGCCTATTGAGTACCACGTGTTTGGTACTCATACTACACTTTTATAACCTGCATATCATAGTATGGGTTCTCCCTATTTTTGTATGGACGTGTGGAGCAGCTATGGTTCAGAGATGTTAGGTGAGATCCTGGTGCTTGGAGTATTATTATTCCCCCTTTAATATACTAGACTAGTCACTATGTTGTATTTAGAGATGGTTTGTATCTGTATATTCATTTAGTACTACATTTTGTAGTCTTATTATATTAGACACTCTTATACTGATTCTACCATACTTTTAGACTTTCTTATGTTTTCAGTCTTCTACCATTTTTATTCCATATTTTTCTCTTTTCTCTTAGTAGTTAGCTACTAGTAGTTCTGGACTATGGTTTGGCTTACCTACTAGTGGGTTATATTAGGTGCCATCATGACCTAAGAAATTAGGTTATGACAAATTAGTATCAGAGCCTAGGTTTACCAGCATATTGGTACAAGAGCTTAGCATCTAGTAGAGTACTATAGATTAGTGCGGAGACGTTCGCAACCTATCTTCGAAAGGATACTAAGCATTTTTAGGAAATTTTGTTCTTGACTCCTTGTTATGTGTTCATATTTCTATAAGCCTTAGGTATATTTTTGATTCTCTTTTGTCCCATATAGATGATACGTGGTTGTCGATAGATGTAGACGGGACTTTGGCATACATTTCCAGAGTTATAGTGTAATATCTGAACAAGGAGTCAAGGATGAATGTCAAAGATCTTCAGTGTTAGTTGGAGGGTTTGGGTCTAACCCTAGCTCCAGTAGAGCTCGTGATTTCTTCAGCCTTTTGAGATTCAACATTAGGGAGTGTAAGTTTTTTTATTTATACCTCATAATCAGAGATGAGGTTTGATTTATTTAGTAGTTCTCAGGCTAGAGTAGGGTTTGTGGTGTTCAACAGGATTTATTATTGATCTTAGAGTATGAGATTGGTTTTCTTGAGTGGGCCAGGCATATTTCTATGCTATATCTTTCAGAGCATAACATGGTGCCTAGATTTATTAGTGGATTAGCATTGCCACTCCATTTAGCATTGGAGCACTTGACAATAGCTGGTCTTCCTTTTCGCTAGTTGTTGATCATACAAGGACCACACAGAGAAAAAATGTGTATTAAGACTTCTAGCGATGGTGGTAATAGGCCATATCATCTGTACATTGCTATCGGTACTCCATTTGCGAGAGAGGATCCTTTTGATGAAGAATAGCTTTGCTTGCAGCCTATCAGTTCTATGCAGGTAGTATTTTAGACTATAGGTAGCTCTCAGATTAGTCATGGTGATCGCAGCAGGCAGAGTTCTCGTCGAACCTTATGAAGTATTTAGTATGGGTCTTTAGGCTATGGCATCTATTCTAGATCAGTAGAGGCAGCACCTTAGAGTATTTTAGAAGCTTATCACAGTTGTTGCGACATTGGTCACTAGTCTAGAGAGTGCTCCAAACGCGAGTTGGTTGTTCAGAGTAGATCAACGTATATTTCTCGCCAGCGTAGAATTCCTGAGGTATGTTATGATTGTGGAAAGGATGATTATCTCAATAGGGAGTGACCTTAACATTATTTAGTCAGCTAGTTGGGGTCAGTACATGTTTCTCAATAGGTTTGGGCTTTAGGGGTTTTCTATAATTGCAGAGAAATTGGTCACTAGTCTATAGAGTGTCCCCAATGTGGGATTATTAGTCATTTAGCTCATCCAGGATAGTGTCAAAGTGTTATGGAACCTTTAGTTTTGGGAAGTGTGCTTAGTTCCTCAGTTGATGATTCAAAAGCTCAATTTGAGTTTGGACTCGCTCAAATTCATTCCCTCTCAGACACACTAGGTATGAGACTTTGGGTTCCACCATGATAGGTATGCTTTTATTTCCCACCTTTACCTTTTTTATTTGTAGGTATTGGGGTTCTTGTACCCATTAATGATTATATACATTGATAGGTTCATATTGATTGTTGTGTGCCTTGATATAGTGTTCATAATTATATGACTAACCTCATAGATTATTTCTTTTAGTAGTGGAAAAAGTTGATCAGTGTTGATATTTCCCTATGGGTGTAGCATTTGGGTTTAAGTCCTATTTACCTTGGCATTTTGGCCTTATTATAGTCCTATAGTGGTTCTTGTTATTTATTTCAATTTTTTGGTACCACATATTCCTAATGGTAGATGGCTAGACTAGTATTATCTAGTTAGAATTCTCTTCCTCATCATCGGGAGAAGAAGGGATTTTGGTTGGATCTAAAGTTCTGCAGTTGGATTCCACACCACCTCCCGAGTATGAGAGATCTCTCTTTGCACCTTGGAAATCTTATGGGGTATGCAAAAATCTCCCAAGTGACTTTAATAATTGAGTCTATAGGGTACTTGGGAATCCCCTAAGTGTTGGCTGATGATATTGCTTGCAAGCTATAGTCGATATGACAATACAACTTAATAATGCCTTAATAATGGACTCCTAGAATTTATGGTTTGGTTATGTGTTAAAAGCTTTAATTGGGAAATATTGGGGGTTGTGATAGCTAGCCATAAAGGTGTGAGTCCAAAAAGTTGACACTGGAAACTCATGTTTGCCAGCATGAGGAATGGTCTTGAAGACCATGTACTTGTGGGGTACAAGGGAATCCCCCCAGTATATATACGTACATAGTATTTTAGAGGGAGAAGGGTACAAGGTAATTGCCGGCCACCTATAATATCTCCAGTTCATGTGGTTAACATGCACTGTGGCCCATCTAGGGGTAACAATGGACCCATATAGCCCTGGGTAGATTATGACGGTAACGATTCACAACCTAGGTTAAGGATTTAAAGTGCATGCTAAGCCTTGTTCCCTATCCCGGTATGGTATAAATATATATTCATGTATTTTTATATAGTTATGTGCATTGTTTTAACTTGGTTTTAGATTGATGGCATTACTTTATCTTTATCCCTGAGTTACATGCTAGCATTCATACCGCTACCTATCTCCAAACATTGTATCCCCATGTGATGCAGGAACTGGCCATTCTTCCACTCTTCCTGTATAGTGCCTATGTAATTTGGGGCCAACTTTTGAGTCAGACTGAAATAGTAAGCTGCCATACTTCGGAAGACCCCATTTCATACAATGGATTTCTTTATGTCTTTACTATTCTTGTTAGTCTTGGTTTCGGCTATGGTCAGTGGCATGCGATATTCTTTGGTTTTGATTAGAGGCCTTGTTAGACTACTATGGACATGGGAGGTATTGGTTGGTTATTTGGTTGTCGGTGGTTAGTTTTGGTTGTAGACTATCATAATATATTTAAATACTCTTATCTTGTTCTATGTTTGAAATTCATTTGACAGGGGGTGTAAAGTGGTTAACGATTTAGGTATTGGGGGTGGTCTCTGGTCCTGGTTGAACTTGAGATACCCGACATAGCCATGCCCTGGTTTGGGTCGTGTCACTAGATCAATAAATGTGTTTGTGCATACTGAGAATCTTCTTTTGTGATGCTGTTTTGCTCAAAAAAGTAAAATTTTCATCGTAAATGTCTCCTTTTTCATTTAAAAACTTATAGGGCTGATTTTATCTTCTTTTAATAACCATTCTTCTTCTTTTTCTAAATTCAAGACTCCTCTATCAAAATACAACCTTGGGTCTAGAAGATCTTAAGCTCTATGAAATCTGAGAAGAAAATTGGGGCAATATATCTGAGAGGTTGGGTCAATCTACCAAAGAACAAGGTGAGTCCCAAACAAAACCTTCTGACTTTCCATTTCCTTTTATCTATTAGTTACCACTATTAGTAACTTTCATAACTAGCTTAAGGATATAAATGGCCCCAAATGACATGAATTGACAGTTTTTTTAACCTTTGAGGTGTTTAAATTTCACCTTTTTGGCAAACCAAAGTGAAAAAGAAAGGTGTTCTCGAGATAGCCCCACTAGAAAATAAAAATAAAAAGAAAAGAGATGTAAATTTCAGTCTTCTACTTCTTGGAGCCTAAGAAAAGTGAATGAAGGATCTTTTTAGAGAAATCCATCATTGAAAATGAGCTATAAGTTGGTTGCGAACAATGACCTTCACCTTCTAAGGAAACTCTTATCCCAGAGAGAAAAAACCCAAAGAGAAGTATTGAGAAATGATATGTCTATTGATGGGTGGCTTGAAGAACTATACTCATATTGAGGGGTGACCTAAAACCTTATCTCTTTATTTCACAAGAGATCTCATAGCGTTCTAGTTTCGTTAAAGAGATTTAGGTTCCATGAATAATGATGAGTGACAGGTCCTATATCCTCACTCCGTATTTTAAGTATGAAAGATATATTGGTGAGATTACCTCCTCAAGACAATATAATCATTCTCAAACACACTCTCTACTTCCCCTTTATAGCATGGTTTTGCTCTCTCTTTCTTTTTGTGTTTTCTTTATTTTTCCTCTTTCTCTATGAAGAAATTTCTTTTGTTCATGGGTATCTCTGTATATATAAATCTTCTCTTGTTCTTCTAGTACTAAAATACTGACAAGATAAGAGTTTATAGAAAATATCACTTTCTTGAAGACACAAGCCTTATCTCTTGAGGGATAGTCCTTTATCAAAGGGGTATTGGTTGAAGCATTAACAGTTTGATCAAGCTTCGTGATAAGTTTTCTAACCAAAATGAAAAGCTTAAGGCCTCTATATATAAAGGGGGAAGAGTCACCAAGAGGGCAGATCAATACAACTAGGAGGTATCTTGGTTGTTAGCTTAGTTAAAAGAGAGGTCTTCTAAAGCCTAAATTGCTAAGATTCAAGCTGACTTTCTCAAGGTCAACTTCAAGTCTCTCCAATCAATCGAAGAGGCTTCATATGAGAATACAAAAAGGAATAAAATTTTGGGATAGGTATTATGAAAGAGTAGGTCTAGACACTTTATCATGAAGTATCGCCTATTTGCCCTTCGACCAATTAGGGAAGACCAATTAAACCTCCGATAGCTCACACCATCTCCACTAACAATTCTAAAATATGAGATCAAAAGGAGAAACTGTGCACATAATATATATATTTATACATATATATATATACACATACCTATATATATATATATAGAGAGAGAGAGATAGATAGAAGGGAAATAAAGTACATGACAACAAGTAAAAGAAGGAAATACAACAATGCGAAGGGTAGTGTGGTGGAACTTAAGTATACACCTTCCAAGCCTCAAGGATTTGGATAGGACCCATTGACAGGGGTGGGGGTTTCATAACCCATATAATTTTATGTTCTCAACAAACTTTACTAAAAACTGACCTAGACCTAAGTTTCCAATATCTTATAATCCATCTTTCCAGCAATGACCTCGGCCAAGGGTTTTGTAAAAAAAAATTCTTTATTTCTTTCAAAACCAAAGTATCTCAGTGGTATCAAGTTATCATGAATATGTATATATGATATGAGGATATAATGGTCAAAACTAATAAGTATGATGATAAACATCAATTCAATACAAGTATAAATGAGATTAGGATCTACTCCATATGACAATGAATCATGATCTAAGCCATAATAGGGTACCACTTGTATGAATAGTCATGTGAGACATCAAGAATATTGTTTAATATTCCTCACTTGGGCATCAATTATGGGAAACAAGCACTTAAAAATGAACAAATATAGCCTATAGTATCTAGTCAAGCACCCACTCAAGAGACACAATAATAATAATGGAAAATAATGCATAAGTAGGCTCGAATAATCAAATAAAGCCCTTGCACGGGCATCAAATCATTTAGCAACTCTCAAGTCAACAATAAAATGCACATAAGCCTTTGTACATGAAACACTATAAAATATAATAATATCAAAATACAATTCCCAAGTCTAATTCCCTAACCCATAGCGTGATTTACAAGTTTATTAACTACTCAATCCAATCTAAATGAAATTAAGCCATAATTTACCTTGTAGAGCCAAAATCCAAGCCTAGAATCCTTCGATGCAAAGCCCTATTCCTCTGGAATAGTATCAATGGTAACTAAGACTATCCAAAACATCAAAATATCAAAATGAAGCTAATGATTATCTATTTTTGAAATAGGTCCATAATTAGTTTGAAAATGGGTTTAAAAATGAAAAAGGGGTAATGTCAACATTTAATTTTAGAAACAAGTTCCCTAAGATTATAGGATTCTATAGTTGAGAACCCACTTTAAAATGATTTTAAAACAAGGTTTGAATCAAAGAAAAAAAACCAATTTAAAGCTTTATCGACCAAATGCCAAAAAATTCCATTTTGAAATCGAGAAATTATGGTGTTTTTTTAAATATAATCAATTGATTTTAATTAAAATAAGATTTTAGATCTTATCCTAGCATGAGTGATGTAGAAAACCATTAAAATAAACCTTTTCCAAAGCTTTGAGGTCCAAAAATGGTGAAAATCACAAAATAGAATATTTATACTATTAAGTGAGTAGTACCTCATGATCGTGGGCCAAGACTCGCGGTTGCGAGGTTCAATATTTACCTAGACAAGTAATTTTCCATCATATTCGTGGATAGGAATTTGCATCCACGAAGCCTGATAATTTAGACCATCATATTTGTGATAGCTTGATCGCGTTAGTGATGAAGGCAACTAAACCCGACCTAGACCAATAACCCTTCAAGAATGTAGTTGTTGTGATCCTACCGCACACACAAATGTACATGGTCTTGAAAGTAATAAATTTTCCCTTAAGATCCAAGTATCAATCCTGTAGGGACTTGTGCTTAACAATAATCCAATTCTTTCCTTACTAAGAAGATTAACAAGTTCAAAGTGTAACTGATGTGCCATGGTTTTACTGGACTTTCAATACTTAAACTATGAAAATATGCAAGTGCTGAGGTCATTTTATTAGATATGATATGTGTTTGTCTTTATGTTGTAGAGAAATAGGGTTGGAAGTGAGTAGAACAAGATAGGAAGAACAAGGTCATAAAAGTAAAGTCTCTTATTGTATTACGAGTCATGATATGACACTACGACTCGCCGTCCAAGCCGTAGGGAGACCGATAAAGAAGTGTGAGCAAAAGAACAAAGTGGATGTTAGAGACTCGTAGGATCTGATTATCAGTCATATAGGGATCACTCTGAGAAACCTTGGTGGAAAATCCTGACAGTTTACAAGTTATAGTCAAGTGGAGATGAGGCTGCTAACGAGTCATAAGATCTGACTACGACTTGTTGAGCCAACCATTCTTAGCATCTAAGAGAAGATAGTGAAAGATGAAATTTCACTCGAGAGTCAATGATTCCAGCCAACTACTTGTATAAATATATGATGATTCATCATCACTTAAGACAAAAAAAAAGGAAATGAAGTTGATAATAAGTCGTCATCGGTCTATATGACTCATTGCCTGAGGTGTAGCCACTGTCAACCTTATTTTCCTTGTTTGTTTTGGTTAGGATTATTAGGTTACTTTTAGAAACTATAAATACTCTTTTGATATTTTTGTATTAATTTACGCACTCCTTACATTCACAACACTATATTGATTCTAAGATTCAACTTTTGATCTTGAAATCCATTGTTCTTGTTTTTTACGATTGATTACTAATTTGAGATTTTAGGTTTTGTTATGAAATTATTGTGAGATTATTCTTATGATTTCTTTTATGAATTCAATGGATGTTCTTGCATATATGAATGGATAAACCATCTTCTCGGATTGTGGGAACCCTAGCGGATTAACAAAGTGGAGGAAGTGCAAGGTCCTTCTAAATCAGTGTTTATGCATGTATTATGATCTTTTTTCTTGCTTTATTAACTACCGTAAAAGTTAAGAACTTGCCTGTATTTGAGATCATCTTCACAAGAGAGCTTGAGATGAGGAAAAAAAGAGCACAATAGTAGTTCGAGGCTACCAACCCTCATCTAATTTACTTGACACCTAAAAGGAGATAGTTAGACTAGGATCCAAGACAAGGTTTAGTAAGGTGACACTCTGAGACTCACAAGGTAAAGATTTAAATTTACCAAAGTCATTCACAAGACGATTGGTGATACATATCTTGTCAGATTATATATGCAAGACAGTAAGATAGTGGTTGAGGCACTATAAGTCTATGGAGTTAGGAAGCCAGGGGGAACACAATCCTAGTAGTCATCTCATATTGATTTGAACCTAAAGTGATCAAGACTTATTTACCATTTCTACAATCATTTACTTTTCTACACTTTCTAAACTTCAACAAGTTTGTAAAATAAATTCGGCTTGTTTCTTGTGGGTTCATCCCCAACCTTTGTTTTGGTTCTTTATTTAACATCGAATATGTTGTACTTTGTTAGAGGTATAGTTTGGGAGAAATCTGTAACCAAAAAGAGTTCTAGTTTTAGAATTAAGAGTAGGCATAAATATTATGATACTATAAAGTATTTGAGCAATAATTAGGAGAAATCCATGGTCAAGGCACTGCACACAATTCTACTAAACTATTCAATCTCGTTGGTTTTATCAATTATCTTGGTTATTGATTCATGGGGTTGATTACATAATTTGGGAATGGTCATCCTCTAATCGTCTATCTAAGTTAGACCTACAACTACATCGTTGAGTAGGAATGGCAGAACTAACATAAACAAACTTGTATTTAATCCCATACTTGAACCAAATAGGGAGAATTAGGTATATTCCTATCCTAAATGAAAATTATATCTTCAATATCTTGAACATACAAGATCCTACTCCATATACCCCATGATCTAATCTATTGTTCCTCCTTCCAGGATCGCAATAGAAATATGGCTTATTGTAAGGGTCGTGAATCCATAGAATGTAATAACAAGGATAGATGAACAACCAAACATGACAATCCATAATAGACCAACTCAATTGTAATCTAAGTATTAATGTTACTGGCCTCAACCCTAGAACGAGGGAGTTTAGCCACTCATAGTTTTACAACAAATCATAATAATGAAATTCGTATGTAAAACCAAAAAGTGAAAAAAAATAAAGATTGATAACTCTAATTTCAGCCTCCTTGAGTGTTTTTAAATCCCTAAAAGTCATCAAAGGTCTTTACAACAAGAGCCAAGTGTCCTATTTATAACATGAAAGAAGATGCCCCCATTTATGCCTAACGCGTGTCACACCCATGTTGTGGCACATTTAGAGGCATGTCACACTATAACTGTACTAATTTTGGTCATGTTACCATGTATTGGGGTGTGTCACACACTTATATCAGAATTTCAAGGGCATGGTATACCCATGTGCTAAAAAATTCCAGATTTTGCCATCTTAAACTCCTTTCTTTTGCCTTTGATTTCTTCACTTAGTGGTGGTCTTTCTAACATCATTTGACCTTGTTGTGCTCTTGAAAATTGATCCTAGCATCTCACATGGTCTCCTATAACATCAAAAACCATGAACTAGTGCACACAACATAATAAAATTCACCGATATACACTAGAACAACACATAACTCAAGCTAGTAACACTAGTTTTCTCGTCTAAACTCTAAGTGATCAATTTGCATCCGAAATTGTTTTGAAAACACCTTGAACACTATAAACATGAGGATTAGAACATACAATCTCAATTATATGATTATTAAATCATTAATCACACTTGTCTAAGCATACTTAGATAATGATACTTAGGTGCATAAATTTACCTAAGATCACCACCCCATGCTTAAAGCCTTGTTCTTCCTAAAAAAACTCATTACATTAAGCACCATACAAGGAAGACTCTAAAATTACTACTACAATAAAGACACTCAAGCTATCACTACAATGACTACATGAATAGCAAGTTCCACATTAAGCAGGTCATGTACATTTGAAAACTCATGAATGCTACTTCTACACACTTTAACCTCAAGAATTGACTCTACCAAGTTGTAAAACTCATGAATATTACTCAACAAACTAGATCATATAAGTCATCTAACTATCATCAAACATACGCCTTTGTCATAAGAGAGTTACCCAGAGTCACACACAGAGATGTAATTTATCACAAGAATGGGTATAAGAATCAAATTTTGCTCACTTTCATAAAGAATCCACATGTCATTTAAGATGAACCATAAGATTTCACTTAGTGTAGTACTCCACTAATATAAGAATATTAAGGTTCATGATCAAGTAGGACTTAAAGGGTTGTAATGTAGGATAAGAGACGGGTAGAAATTACTCCGGCCAATAATAGTGACTATCTTCCCAAGGCAGTTTAATATATTACAAACAACATTGAACTCCTCTCTAAACAACCAAATTCTTACCATTTATTTCTTCCCACATTTCTTTTGTTTTGCCCCATCTCTTTAAGCTCGTTCATATATAGTAAGGAGGGAGTATTCTTAACACATTTTATAATTTTTTTTCAATTTTCCCTTTTCATTATGCCACTCCCAACCACATTACATAAAATTTTTTCACACCATAGCTAATATTTTCTTGGGGATTCACTTTCCCCTTTCTTCTTAAATTTTACACTCCTTGACCATATAATTTTTCAACTAAAGCACTTAAAAGATGTGGATCAAATTACGATCAATAAAATAAAGGGAATAGGCTATATATGAGCTACCAAATAATAAGTTAAAGGATCAATGGGGCTTGACTAAGATCATACAACACGAGCAGATAAAAGAGGGTCTAAACATGACTATCAAAGAAATGCCTATATCATCTCCTAAACCCATCATACTTTATTTCTCTTTGTACATACACCAGGAAAATTCTAAACATCAATACGCAACAAGGAATATAAAACAAAAGGCCTCACATCGCAGATGACACATGCTCAAATCAAGTAGGATCCTTATAGACTCTAATCCAAGCAATAACACGAATTCAAATTAAGACAAATTACTTAAGAGTCATATAACTGAGTGTAGGTTTATTAAAAGTAATTATTCCACACCATATCTATGATTTTATATTCGAAACAACTTAAACTATCTAATCACACATTGCACTAGCAATAACATCTCACTTAGTCCTAATACAAATTTTTTAAAATATACTTCTAAAATGAAAATGGGATACTGGGTTCAAAGGGTGCCCCTTTGAAAAAGAACCAAAAAGAAAAAACTAAGGAGTAGGTGAAGTGTGCCTCTACTAGATTAACACCACAACTAAAATCTAGGAACAAATAAAGAGAAATCTTTTTGTAATTTTTTTCAGATTTAGTCAAAAACTTGAAAACAAACTAAAATAAAAATCATATTGCAGTACTTCACCCTAATACATCAGAATATTCCCTAACCAATTAATAAAATCACACTTTGTTCCCAAAGTACAACTTAAATGTAAGGACAAAAATACTCTCTGAGGCCGACAAAAATACTCTCTGAGGCCTTTAGGACTAGCTAGTAGAATCTTTATTATTAATGAGGTTTGATGGACCCCACACCTAGTATTTGCCATGCTCTTTAGCTTGGGTCTTCGATATTCAGACTTCCTGTCAACTTGTGACTCAAAACAAAAACAAAAAAGTGATATAAACAAAAATCTAGAAAATCAAACACCTACCTTAACTTGGGTTGCCTCCTAAGCAACTCTATTTATTATCACAACGTGACTAACATCACTACTTTTTAATCATATTCCTTCAACCTCTTCCTACTACTCGGGGCCCACATTCTTATTCTTTTCTAACCTCTTGAGTGCTTACTCTTAAGGTTTATAGCTTTCACCATACTTCCTTTATCAATATCCTTCTCACTTCTAAATTTTAGGCTTAGTTGTAGGTTAGGGAAACTCTATGAGAGTGTTTGAAGAAGTCATTGAAGGTGTGCATTCCAACATCCTACACTTATCCACTTCCATGGTTGTAGTCATACACAAATACTTATAGTGTAAGGGTAGATTGAGTATTTCATATACCACCTCTTCACCATTCAATCTCATCATTACCGTGCCTTCAATAACATAAATCAATGCTCCTTCCATTAACAAGAATGGAAAACCCAGTATGGTTGGTACCTCATTATCTGTATCATCATCAAGCACACTAAACTTAGTAGGAATAATGAACTTACAAACCTTAATGACGATATCTTCAATGATACCTTCAGGCACCACTCTGGTTCTATCCACTATTTGGAGCATAACAGAGATTAGACTCAATTTCTCTAGCCTAAGAGTTTTAAAAATAGATAGCGACATCAAATTTATATTTTCCCTTAAGTCACTTAGAGTACGAACCATGTCACTTTCACCAATTTATATGGAGAGGGCAAAACAACCTAGGTCCTTTAGATTTTTTGACATCTTACTCATCACCATGAAACTACATTTCTCCATCAATGCTATCATCTTAATATCTCCATCTTCATCTTATTGGTCACCATATATTTCAGGTACTTAGCATACTTAGGCATATCCCATAGAACATCTAATAATATGAGGTTAATGTGAAGTTCTCTTAATGTGTCAAAGAAATTCTTAAAGTATGCATCCTATTTAGCCTTTTTGAGCTTTTAAGGGAATGGTGATGGTAATCTCTCTTGTGCACACTCATCTTTCTTTGTTTTTGGGTACTTAGGCTTCCCTGAATTTTTAGTATCTTTTGATGCTACATGACCTCTTATGCATATTGTGGAGCTAAATCAGCTTGTACCTCGTATCTTTTCTTTGGAGGTATGCCAAAGAGGTCTCTACCACTTCTCAAAGTAATTGGTGTTACCTTAATTAGATACTCTATGTCATTTGGGAAACCCCTTAGAGGTCTTATGTTATGAGCCTGAGCTAACTGCCCTAATTGTGTCTCTAGATTCTTTTGAGCTAGTCATTAATTTTTAATCTCGGCAGCCATTTGTTCTTGATTGACCAGGATCTTTTTCATTATTTCTTTAATATTACTGGACTGTATGTTTTGCTTCTGCTGAAACTGCTGAATCTGAGCTTGATTATTTCCCATAAATAATTGGTCTGACTCAGCCTATTGAGGTTGTAGGCATTACCATAATTCTATTTATCCTTTTGTGCATTGCCAACAAAATTAACCAAATTCATATTTACACATGTGTATGTAGAGTGACCTCTAATACCACAAATCTCACACCAAGATAGGGTCTACTGGACTGTATTCACTTGGTCCTAAGGCTGGTTCACACCCAACTTATTGAACTGTGTCATCATTTGAAATTGAATAGCTTCAAACTGAGCATCCAAAGTAGTGACACCATCCACCTCAATCATCTTAATAGGCTTCTTCATAACACTTTTGGACATATCACCCTACCATTCAGGACTACCTTATGCTATTTGGTTTATCAACGTGTATAACTCATCATAAGTTTTCTCTAAAGCTTAACCACCTGCCACTGAATCTAACAAAATCTTAGTGGTGGGATTAACAACTTCAACAAAAGTATGAGCTAATACCTCATTGGTCTGTTAATGTTATGGAAAATTCCAAAGAAGAGATTTGAATCTCTTCCAAACATAATATAAGTTGTCATCTGTCTTTAGCTTAAAATTCAGAATCTCACTTTGTAACCTTGCAGTTTTCTAGATGGAAAGAATTGGATAAGGAACTTATTTTCCAAGTCATCCCATATAGTGATGAAGTTTGAAGGATTTGACTTCAACCATTTCTTCGCTTCCCCTTAAAAGTAAGAAGGGTTAAAGAGTGAGCCTCACATAGTTTGTAGAGACTCCAGTGGGAATGGAGGTGTTCCTTCTCACTAAAATGTTTTATAAATAGCTTTGGATCCTCTTATAACAGGCCTGTGTATTACCCACTGGTGTGGAATAACTGCACCATATTATGTTTGAGCTTAAATCAAGCTCTAGGGTTTGGTCTGCGGATGGCAGAGGCAACATTGGTTGTTAGTGGGATTGCCACTTTGCATACTGTCCTACAATCTGGTTGTTCATCACCCAAGTCTGTAGAATTAGTTTCCTCCTATTGAACTTGTGCTATATGATAGAGAAGTACTTATTCTCTCCTTAACTGATGTAAGTGTCGCTCAGGTTAAGGGTATGGGTTAACCAAATCCATTTTCCTTGCTAGCTTACTTGAGATTTATACATGTTCCTAGAAGTTTAGAGTCTAAGATCAAGTTGTTATCACTTATACACCCAAATAGAAAAGCTAACAATCATAGAGCTGCCAATTTTAAAGTCCCCAACAACAACGCAAAAACTTATTTTGATCCTATAGCACACACAAGTGTACATGGTCGTGAAAGTAATAAAGTTGCCTTTAAGATTCAAGTATCAATTCAATAAGGACTTATTATTATAAACTAAGATCCTAGTATCGATTCCACAAGGACTTATTCTAAGAACCAATCCAATTCTTTCCTTACTAAGAATATTAACAAGTGCAAAGGGTAACCAAAAGAGTTCAAGTTTTAGAATTAAGAATAACCATAAATAATATGATAATATAAAGTGTTTAAGCAATAATAGGGAGAAATTCAGGGTCAAGGGCAGTGCGAACAATCGTACTAAACTATACAATCTCATTGGTTTATCTAATTATCTTGGTGGTTGATTTACGGGGTTGATAACATAATTAGAGAATGGTCATCCTCTAATTGTCTACCTAAGTTAGACCCACAACTACATCGTTGAGCATGAGATGTGAGAAATAACTTAATTATATTTGTATTTCATCCCATATTTGAACCAAATGGGGAAAATTAGGCATGTTTCTATCCTAATCTTAAATCATATTGTCAATCCCTTGAACTTATAATTTCCCACTCCATATACTCACAATCTAATCTATCGTTTCTTCTTTCGAGCTCACAATAAAAATATTGGTGTATCTTAAGGGCCACAAATCCTTATAATAAAAATTACAAGGTTATATGAACAACCAAGAATTATAATCAATTATAAACTAACTCAATTGTAAGCTACTACTCATGTTATTGGCCTCAAACCCAGGACAAGAAAGTATGCCACTCATAGTCTTACAACGAATCATAACAATGAAAATCATACGTAATAATAAAAAGTAAACTAAAGATTAATAACCCTAATTTCAGCCTCCTTGAGTGTTTCTCCAGCATAAAAAGTTGTCCAAGGTCTTTTAAACAAGATTCAAGTATCCTATTTATAACATGAAAAAAGTTTCCTATTTTTGTGCCTTGGGCGTGTCACACCCATGTTGTGGCGCATTTAGGAGAATGTCATACTGTAAACATGAATTATTACTAGTTTCAGTCATGTTAATTTGTGTCTTGGGGTGTGACATGCCCTTATCTCAGAGGTTTAAGGGCGTGACATGCCCATGTGCTAAAAAAATCTAGATTTTGCCACCTTAAACTCCTTTTTTTTGCCTTTGATTTCCTCACTTGGTGGGTGTCCTTTTAGCATAATTTGTCCTTTTTATTCTCCCAGACATTGCTCGTAGAATATCACATGGTCTCCTATAAAATAAACACCACAATTTAATGCACAAAACATAATATAATTCATCGAGATACACTAGAACAACACATAGCTCAAGCTAGTAACACTAGTTTTCTCGTCTAAACTCTATGAGACCAATTTGCTTCCAAACTTTTTTGGAGGACACCTTGAAAACTATAAACATGTAGTTTAACATATAGAAGCTCAATTAAATCATTTAAAAAAATCATTAGGCGCACAAGAAGTCCTCAAACTAGGCTAAATGTACGTTGATAATGACACTTATGTGCATAAATCCACCTAAGATCAACAGCCCCACCATCGTATTTGTGATGAGGAGTGGTTTACTTCTTTGAGATCATGAACTGGGCTCGCGAACATGAATAAGGATTTTACCTTGCATATGATACAACAATTCAGCTAAAAATTTAAGTTTCCACATTCTTCAAACGGACCCTCGAGATTCATTTAGAACCCTACAAAAACAAACCACATATGCTACTAGGCTATTTTAAATGTTTCAAACTTTGTGGCAATGTTGCATTTTCAAAAGGAAGTCATTTACAAAAAATTAGCCCTCAAGACCCCACGTAGTCATTTTTTTTCTATTTTTCAAATGGAGGGTCAAAATACAAAATAAGGGCTCTAGGCCTGAACCACCTATGCTAATAACTCAAAATCAATGATTTGGATCTAACGTAACTATTCAAATAACCATCCAGTGTCCAAACCTCAAAATGTTGACCGAAGTTAAATTAATGACTTTTACAGCCTCAAATACTCCCTAACTCTCTTAATCATTCCCAATAGCCTCGGGAAGCATGCCAACCATCCACAAACCTCAAAATCAACTTGTTACAACTATAAGGAAGGGTAAAATAGTCAAAACACATAAAAAAGAAAATTTCATATATTTGACGGTTACATTATACACCACTAAACACTAGTTCATCCTTGAACTAAAAAGTAAATAATTACCTAATAGATAAAAGATAGGGGTATCTACACTTCATATCAGACTCGACATCCCATGTAGCTTCCTCTATAGCATGATGTCTCTATTGGACATTCACTGAATTGATACTCTTCGACCTCAACTTCTTAATCTGCTTATGTAAGATAGCAATAGGATCCTCCAAAAGGATAAGTCTTGGTCTAAGACAACAGAATTCCATCGAATCATATGAGCATCATATAGATTGTTCCTCTTCAATATGGAGATATAAAAAATAGGACGAATAACCAATGGATGTGGAGGAAAAGGTACAATAGACTCCATATCACTGTTCTTCTCAATGATCTCAAAAGGGACAATGAACCTTGGACTAAGCTTCCCTTTATTCTCAAATCTCATCAAACCCTTTATCGGTGAAACCACCAATAGAACTTGATCTCAATTATGTATTACAAGCTCTATAATTGGCATAACTCTTTTTCCTACTTTGGGTAGACTTTAGCCTCTGTTGAATCAGTCACACATATTTTATCAAATCTCTTAATAAATATATACTCCAAGGTCTTACCTCAAATAAGTCGAACCATCTCACAAGGGATCTACACCTCGACCTATATAAAGCCTCAAAAGTTGCCATCTGAATACTAGAATGGTAACTATTGTTGTAGGTGAACTTTGCTAGGGGAAAGTACTGGTCCTAATGAACGCTAAAGTTCATGACCTAATATTGAAGCATGTCCTGTAACACTTCAATAGTCATCTCAACTGATCGTCCACCTGAGGATAAAATGTTGAGCTCAAATCAAGCTTAGTACCCAACTCACTTTTAATAGTACTCCAAAAACTTAAAGTAAACTAAGAACCTCTATCGGATATAATAGATATAGGGACACCATACAATCAAATAACATCTCTAATATATATCCTGGTAGCTTCTCTACATTATAATTTACCTTTATAGGTATGCAATAGGCTGATTTAGTCAGTCAATCCATAATTAAAAAAATAGAGTCAAAATTCCCCAAAGTTAGGAACAGGCTAGAAATGAAATCCATGTTGATCCAATCCTACTTCCTTTCTAGAATGGGAATACTTGTGATAGTACCAACTAATTATTGATGGTCATACTTCACCTGTTGGTAATTTAAAGAATTATCCATTTTCATACCACCTCACTAATAATGTTTCTTGAGATCACGATACATTATTTTGCTTAGGGTGAATATAATATCTAGAATAACTAGCCTCCTCCAAGACCAATCTAAATCATCCACCAACTCTCGGCACATAAACTCATCCACTAATTCTCTAAACACCATCAAAATCAAGAGATTCCACCTTAGCCTTGCCATTCAACACCTTATCAAAAATCACCCTCAACCTATCATTATTAAACTAATGAGCTCAAATCTTCACTATCAAAGAAGATATAGCCTCAACAAAGGCTAATACATACCTAAGAGATAATTTAGACTCTCCATACTCATCGCCTTCTAGCTCAAAGCATCTACAAACACATTAGCCTTTCCTGGTTGATACAAATAGCGAGATCATAATCCTTGAGAAACACAAGATAATGTCCCTGTCTCATATTAAGATCTAACTGGGTGAAGAAATGTTGAAGGCTATAATGATTGGAGAATTTTCATAATAGTCTCCTATAAGACCCCGCAAAATCCTAAGCTTAACTTAGTTCGTTAAATCATGATAAGTGGTCTCCGACTTAGAAAAGTTCAGCTAAATATTAGGACAAGTTTATGTAAAAATAGTGGCTCACCATGATTAGGTCACGCCATGGTGAGTATAATAATGAGCCCCCCATTGCATCACGCTGAAGGCCATTTCGGCATTTATCAAATTCTAGTAGGTCACCGCGATTGCCCTACATTGTAGTGAGGCTCAAATCAACAATTGTCATGAACAAGTGAGTCACCGTGATTCCACCATGCTGCGGTGGATATAGCGATGGCCTACGCATCACGGCGAGGCTTTAATCTGTATTCCAATTACGGGATTTTCCTAAGGGAAACTTAGACTTTTCCCGTGACTTTGATCAGTCTTTAAATATGAAATTATGCCCTAAGTACCCTATTATGTCACTTTTGCTCACTTTCTCTCAAGAATAAAATCATTCTCTCTCATGAGGCAAAAACCCTAGTTCAAGAAATCAAGGTCAATCCCAAGAATCTCTCCAAGAACTCCAAGAAAACTCATCAATTAAGGTATGTTAGATGTTCATTCATGGGTCCTTTCCACCCATGAAGTTCAAGAATCCTTTTTTGAAGTACAAAGATTGTATATTTATGATTTTCATATTTGAATTAGATTGAATTCATGTTCATGATATTAGTTAGGTCTCAATCTATGATTTAAGTGCATGTTTTTCCTAAAATTGAGCAGACAATAGGTCCATAATGAGCAAATTTGTATCTGGGGAATCTGATAGTATGGTCAAAGAGTGTAGGACTGCGATGTTGATTAAGGAGATGGACATATCTAAGCTTATGGTCCATGCTTAACAAATTGAGGAGCAGAAACTTAAGAAGAAGGAAAGAAAGAATAAGAGAGCTAGAACAAGTAGATTTAATTTTAATCAACCTAAGTCAGAGGGCGGTAACCGTTCCTAGTTTTACTCAAAGTCTTCAGTTCTAGCTCCATCTTTAGCTAGTTCAGCAGTACCAAAGTTCAGGAATTACAATCATGATAGGGCACCAGGCTCCAGAACCAAGGGTAGTGTGAACAGTAGTTGGACCTATCCACTTTATGAAGAGTATGGTAAAAATCACCTAGGTAAGTGTAGAGCCAACAACGATGTGTGTTTTGGGTGTGGTAAGATAGGTCACAGGATGCAAGAGTGTAGAGTTTTGGGTCAGGGGAAAAGAATTACATCTACAGGGTCAGATCCTCCAGTCCTATTTGGTCTCCCAACTTAGCAGGTCGCCACTTCCAGTGCCACTAGTGGTCAATGATAGGAAAAATTTTATGTACTCCAGTCTCACCATGATCAGGGAAGTTCTCCTAATATAGTTACGGGTATGTTATGAGTCTTTCATCCTTATGTTTGTGCTTGGTTATATTGTGGGGCTTTACTTCCTTCGTAACCCCTATATAGTTGTCAAATTTGGTATTGCCTAAAATATTAGTAGAACCCTCCCCAGCGTGTCCCCCGACTCTAGAGTATAGCGGTGATAGTCTAGTTTAGAATTGTTGATTAAGTAGTTCATAACTTTAGAATAATGGTTTTAAGCTAAGGGGAAGATGGTAGAATGAGTGACCAAGTCAGGATTTCATATTTTAGTAGTGATGTTAGTAATGTTAGTGCTCATGCCTTACATGTTAGCTCTATGCTCATAATCATGCACATTAATGAAAATCATGTACGCTTACAGTTCCTAGTATAATAGAGTTCTAGTTTACTCAGTGTTATGATTCATGTTCCATGAATATAGAAATGCCAACTTATGTCATGCAACTCATGACTCATGTACTTATACCTTACAGTATGCTCATTTCCTATGACTCACATTACGCTCTTTATTATCAGCTAAGTTTAGAGTATGCCATGTATATTCTCCATTTAGATCCCTTGATAAACTCATGATATTGGGATTATATTCCTCAGGCTTCATTCAAGTACTAGTTTTAGTATAGTGTCTATTCATGCTTTAGGTGTCCATGTTTTAACCTTTTCAGTGAACCTTCCTTCGTGATAAGCAGTTACTTAGATGGGAGAGTGTAAATGTTTATTTTTAAGGAAAAATAATTGCATGCTTGGTTTACACGAGGCTTTAGTAATGAAGATAGGCTTGAATGTCATGTTGATGTGTAAGTGGCTAGATATATTTTTGAGATTTGAGTAGACTTGAACTTAGCGGGAGAATTTAGTTCAGCTCAGACCTCAGTAGGTAGGGTTATCAGTGCCCATACTATAGAATTCTAGCTATGTTGTGGTTTCCTATTTAGATGTCTTATTCAGATGATACCAAGGTTCCTTACTCCCTAAAGTCATTAGAACTTTATAGAAAGAGTGTCAAAGGAATAATCCAGTCGAGTGTAAGTTTTCAGTATAAGTTAGTTCGTGAAGCCATGAATTCAGTTTACTTTAGCAGCCAGGTGGGAAATATCGTATTGTTTCCTATCTTTTCATCTAGTTATACTATTTGAAGTTTCATGAATATGACCATTACAAGATAGATCATCCTAGTAGTTATGAGTTTAGCCTAGTTCATGCATCATGCCTCAGTTTCAGATCCCAGATATTCAGTCACAATTTAGTTTGTAGGTTCCCCGTGTATCAACTCAACTTTTCCTTAGTATCTCAGCCAAGTCAGCATTCCTTGAAGGACATAGTGTCCCAAGGAAGAGATGTACTATAACCCCCGAGCTTTTATGTCCTAAACCTTTCAGTTTCTTTTCATGTAGCAAGATTCAATTAGGAGTAATAAGTACCCATAAGTTGACTTTCTCTTTCTAATATCAGCCGTATGACCGTTCCCGTGTCATGGCATATATTCTAGGAATCAGTCCAGTTCATGATATTCAGTCCATGTATTATGTTTCAGATTTAGTTATTCTCTCACGTTCCCATACATTCATGTTCAGTAAATGATCTCAGGTTTATCAGTACTCTCAGCTTAGGAGAATAGTCTTCCTTAGATTTACCTAGTTCTATGTTCAAGATATAATTATAAACTTGGTATTAATTACCATTGCATATTCACTTATGCATTCATGAATCGTTTTTAGTCATATACTTATGCATCAGATATGCATGTTCAGTATACAAACCCAGCTTATCAAGTAGCTTCAGTCATTTCTTCATGTATTCAGATATGCATGTTCAGTAAGGAAAATTAAGGATATCAATAGTTTCAGTCATGCAGTCATGCTTCAGTTGTGCATGTCCAGTATGTACTCTCAGTTTATCACTTATCCCATCTTAGTCAGTCTCATTCGAGGATGAATATTCCCAGGGGGATATATTGTAAGACCCCATAAAATCCTAAGCTTAGCTTAGTCCATTAAAGCTTGATAAGGGGTCCCCGACTTAGAAAAGTTCAGCTAAATATTAGGACAAGTTTATGTAAAAATAGTGGCTCACCACGATTAGGCCACGTTGTGGTGAGTATCTTGATGAGCCCTCCATCGCATCGTGTTGAAGGCCATTTCAGTATTTCTCAAATTCCAGTATCTCACCATGATTACCCCGTGTTGCGGTAAGGATAAAATTGACAATTGTCATGACCCAGTGAGTCACCACGATTCTACTACACCGTGGAGGATATAGCGATGACCCAGTCACCGCATCACGGTGATGCTTTAATATGCATTCTAGTTATGGGATTTTAAATCCCAAGGGCAACTTAGACTTTTCCCATGACTCAGATCAGCCTTTAAACATGAAATTATACCGTAAATAACCTATTATGTCACTTTTTCTCACTTTATCTCAACAACAAAATCATTCACTCTCACAAGGAAAAAACCCTAGTTCAAGAAATCAAGGTCAATCTGTAACACCCCGATTTTCTAAATCAAAATGCTAAACGGTGCCTATGACCCCGAAAGACAACAATCTAACCCATGACTGATATATATACCTGTACACTACATAATATACATGAAGAATAAGACATAAAGTTTAACTAAATAAAGAATCTGTCAAAACAAAACATTGATGTGGGGTAACGAATACCCAAAACAACTGAATGTGAATCAAAACTGAATATAAATCTGAACAAAATCTGAAAGCCTCTAAGTACTGTCTGAATAAGGAGCTGAAGGAACATGTCTCCAATTAACTCCGTAAACCTGAAAGCTAACTGAGATAATAAATGAATCAAATCATATCATCCTCGAATAAAGAGGACTCACTGCAACTCTATAAACTAGAATGCTACTGCTACTACGGATCTGGAGCTCGTGTCTTTGGACCTATGTGTAACATGAAAAGAAAGCACCATAGTAAAAATGCGGCAGTACGTGGGGATGTACTAAGTATACAAGTGAGGTAGGCTGAATGCAAAAGGGTTTACATGCATGAGAAATGCTAACTGACTGATTGATATGAACGTGAGAGTGCAAACATGCATGCATAGTAACTGAGATTATGAATGCATGATAGCTAAATCTATACACTAATATATGGTTTACTAATAACTAATCATGACTGATACTATAGTTCTGATAACATGGTTGACTGTATCTGATAGTCCTGAATCTGATGAAACTATCTGAGTTCTGTACTGTAGTTAAATTGATTGTATTTGACAGTCCTGATATACTAAAATCTGAAGAACTATCTACGTTCTTTTATTGAGACTGACGCTGAAACTATGGGAGGTAGTTGCTTAACTGACATGCCCTATATATACCATTATGGCTAAGCCGAGATCCAATCTCTGCCCTGACCGGAAGGGTGTCAATATCATGCCACTGGTAAGGACAACATGTGAGCACCCCTTATATAACAGGTAACTCTAGTGAGAACCCTCATATAATAGGTTAAGCCACCTCATCTACCCTCATATAACAGGCTGCGATGTCTCAACCTATGCTGGCTATATAGTTCTGAAATGCAAGGAAGACTACTACGAATCACATCCTCATATAACAGGTGCGTTCCCATCATTGGGTTGGCTCGGTGCTAACTTCTACTGCCATCTAAAGAGACTAAACATGAGTAACTGACTATACGTAGACTAAACTTACTGAATTCCATTAACTGATTGAATACTTTTGATATTTGATAACTGGCTGAGATCATGAGGTTTTCCTGAGTCACATACCTGACTGATTTCTATTGATTCATGGCTTGATTTTGGAGATCATGAAAGATGACAAGGCTCTAGGCATACAACTATATTTTTTGGGTATATGTACCCCCAGGACTCGATGGAAGAAAACTGACGCACATGATTGACTTGAGTACGTGACCAACATCAACAATCCATAATATCATAACTTGGGGAATTTCATGTAGTGCATGGATTTCATACATTTTGTACATAAGTAGGATTTGCAAGTAAGCATGTCATAATCTCATAAGACTAGTTCATGAACATCCCAACAACATTTACAAGACACAATATCAACATGAAAATCATTGGAACATAGGGACATATCATGAATCCTTCACTTAGTCACAATTTAGCTATATTACATGATTTCTAGTTCCTTAAGCATTTTATCAAACACCTTGCTGCACTCTTTTAAGGCATAGGTATATTTATCAATTCGACCATCTTAATCCATCCAAAATTTATGGGTTTCAACTAACCTATTCACATGATTCATGAAAACAGATAAATATACAACCTTAAATCCAAAAAACAATCATCAATATGAGTATAGTCATAACACGGCAAGAAAATCACAATTTATACTTTAAAACATGATTCTTGAGCTTCATGGATTAAAGGGACCCGTGGATGAACACTATGCATACCTTAGTGATTGAATATTGAAAGAGATATAATGTTTCTAAAGGTTCTTGAAGAATTCCTTAGTCTTGCTCTTGAGGAGATGATCTTGAGAGAAAATCCTAATCTTGTGGTTGAGAGTGTATGGGAGACCTTTTTGAAATGTTTAACTAAAGAGAATGGAAGATAATATGCTCCTTGAGGGTTATAAGTCATGGAAAGTAAAGGGAAAAAGACCAAAATACCCTTACTAAAATGTCCTTCAATTACTGGGAAAAATAGCTGACGACATTCATGACAAACCGTCATACTAGTGATAGGTCGTCACGAATTGTCCTCACAAAAAGGTGAAATCTGGGTTTTCTGGTTAAGGTTGACGACATTGGTGATAGGCCATCACTGGCATGATGGCTTGTCATAAAATATTGTCACTGGGGGTGAAAATCTGCCCAGGGCTGACGACATTGGTGATAGGCTATCACGGGCGTGACGGCTTGTCACGAATGTCGTCACTCAGTTTCCCAGCCTGACATGCTAGAGTAAAATGGGCATAACTCCTTGCTCCAATATTGAATTTAGGAAAAATTGATATCTTTGGAAATCTAATTCAATTATTTATATATTGGTGGTTCATAAGCTCATAGATTTATAGTATAACGAGATATATGCTCATTTGAAGTTGACAATACCAATATCCTTCTCAAGAATTCAATCGGTAAGGAAATATTTTGATTCGTCTTTTAGATAGGATACTTTTGAGGCCTTAATATACATCAAACTTGATCATAGTACTACCAAAGTACTAAAATTTATTACTCATGCGTTCGAAGCATGATCCTAAAAATGTCTGAATTTTTGGGGTATTACAAAACCTCTCCCTTGGGAACATTTGTCCTCGAATGAGAATCAACTAAGAGGGGATAAAAGACAATCTAAACATGACTAAACATGAATTACTAAAATCTGATCTCATGACTAACATGATAAATATACTGAACTCATGAATATCTGATGCATGGATAAATGATACATGAATGCATAACTAAGTAATCTGATAAACTGAGTTTCTCAAGATGAGAATGCATAGCTGATGCATGATCTTATAACTGAACTGATACATGAATTCATGAATGAGTATGTAATGGTAATAGGTACCAAATTTTATGATAGGAACATGAACATAAAACTAATTAAGCTTAAGGAGAACTATTACCTTGAGCTTGATCTGAATTGGGGGAGAAGAGGTGAGGATACTTGGTACGCATATCTGCTTCTACTTCCCAAGTAGCTCCCTCATAAGACTGATTTTGCCAAAGAACCTTGACTAGAGGGACTTCTTTGTTCCTCAATCTACAAGTCCGATAGTCTAAGATTTTGACTGGAATCTCTTCATAAGAGAGGCTATTCTGAAAGTCAATGCTCTGAATAGGGACTACAACAGCTGGGTCACCTATGCACTTCTTGAGCAAAGAGACATGGAAGACTGGATAAATTGAGGATAGGTCTGAAGGTAATTCAAGCTCATAAGCTACCTTTCCGAAGTAACTGAGAATCTTGAAGGGACCGATATATCAGGGACTGAGTTTTCCTTTCTTTCCGAACCTCTTCACTTCCTTCATGGGAGAGATCTTAAGATAGACATAATCATTGACCTCGAATTCGAGATTCTTTCTACGAATATCTGTATAAGACTTCTGTCAGCTCTAAGCAGCCCAGAGTCCCTCTCTGATCAACTGAACCTTCTCTAAGGCATCAAAAACCAAGTCAGGACCTATGATCGAGGCCTCACTAACTTTGAACCAACCAATTGGAGATCTACATCTCCTACCATAGAGAGCTTCAAATGGAGCTATTTGAATACTGGAATGATAGCTATTATTGTATGCAAATTCAATCAAAGTCAAGTGGTCATCCCAACTACCCTTCAAATCAATTGCATACACTCTTAGCATATCTTTAAGAGTCTGAATGGTCCTTTCTGCTTGACCATCTATCTGAGGATGAAACACTGTACTGAGATAAACTTGGGTACCAAGACCCTTTTGGAAAGCTTTCTAGAAGTGATAGGTGAACTGGGTACCTCTATCTGAGATGATAGATAATAGAACACTGTGTAATCTAACCAACTCCCTGATTTAGAGTTTAGAGTAATCCTTTGTTGAATAAGAAGTACGAACTAGAAGGAAGTGAGCTAAATTAGTCTTTCTATCTGCAATAATCCAAACTGAATCATGCTGATGACGAGTGCGAGGTAAACCCGTCACGAAGTCCATGTTCACTTCTTCCTACTTCTAAGTAGGAATGGTGAACTCCTGCATGGAACCACTACTATCTAAACTTGCTAACATGTAGAGAACTTAGACTCAAATTCCACAATATCTCTCTTCATCCTACTTCACCAATAAATCTCCCGCAAGTATCGGTACATTTTAGTGGCCCTTGGATAAATAGAGTATCGCGCACCATGCGCTTTTGCAAGAATTTGCTGCTTCAAGTCATCTACACCTAGAACACACAGACGACCCTGACAACGAAGAACACCATATCCTCCTTGGAAAAAAACCTCTACTTTCTGATTCTTAACTGACTCTTTTAGCTTGACAAGGCTAGGATCACTATCTTGCTTCTTTTTTACCTCAAAAACTAGAGATGACTCTGAACTACTCTAAACAAATACACCACCCTTTCAGAAAAGACATACTGGAGACTCTTGTGATCTGTAAAGACATCAACATAAACTCCGTATAAATAATGCCTCCAAATCCTTAAGGTAAATACCTCAGCTGCTAAGTCAAGATCATGAGTAGGATAATTTTTCTCATGGGGCTTTAACTGTCTAGAGGTGTAGGCTATGACCTTACCATGTTGCATGCGGACACAACCTAAACCTACTCTGGATGCATCACTATATACTACAAACCTATCTGAACCATCTGGAAGAGCTAAGACTGGAGCTGAGGTGAGTCGAGTTTTCAATTCCTAAAAACTCTTCTCGCATAAATCTGAGCACTGAAACTTGACCTTCTTCTGAGTCAATATGGATATGGGAGATACAATAGAATAAAATCTCTCAACAAACCATCTTTAATAGCCAGCCAAACCCAAGAAACTCCTAATATCTGATGGAGATACTGGGCAAGGCCAGTTTCTTACCGCTTCAGTTTTCTGAGGATCTACCCTAATGCCATCACCGGAAATAATATGGATAAGGAATGCTATTAATCTTAGCGAAAACTCGCACTTATTGAACTTGGTGAATAACTGATGATCTCTGAGAGTCTGAAGAACAATTCTGAGATGGTCTGAATGATCACGCTCTGTGGGAGTATAGACCAGGATATCATCTATGAAGACTATGATGAACATGTCCAAATACTGCTTGAACACACAGTTCATCAAGTCCATGGAAATAGTTGGAGCATTGGTAAGACCAAAGGACATGACTAGAAATTTGAAGTGACCATACCGAGTACGGAAAGCTGTCTTTGGGATGTCACATTCTCTAACTCTGAGCTGATGGTAACCTGATCTGAGGTCTACCTTAGAAAAATAACTATCACCCTGAAGTTGGTCAAATAGGTCATCTATTCTGGGAAGTGGATACCTGTTCTTGACCGTAACTTTGTTGAGCTGGTGGTAATCAATACACATCTAAAGAGAGCCGTCTTTCTTGAGCACGAATAAGATTGGTGCACCCCATGGGGATACACTAGGCCTGATGAATCCCTTATCTAAGAGATTCTTCAACTGATCTTTTAGTTCCTTAAGTTCTGTTGGTGCCATTCTATATGGCGGAATAGAAATAGGCTGAGTGTCTGGAAGTAAATTAATGCTGAAGTCTATTTTCTTTACGGGAGGAATGCCTGGAAGGTCTTCAGGAGAGACATCTGAATATTCATTAACCACTGGGACTGATTCCAAGCTAGGAGATTCAGAAATAGAATCCTTAACATGCACGAGATGATACACACACCCCTTAGAAATCATTTTCCTTGCCCGAAGGTAGGAAACAAGCTGACCCCTGAATGATGAAGTACTACCCCTCCACTCTAAGATGGGTTCATTCAGGAACTAAAACTGAACTATTTTATTTCTACAGTAGACTATAGCATAGCAGGAATAAAGCCAATCCTTGTCGAGAATGACAACAAAATCAGTCAGCTCTAATTTGACTAAATCTACTAACATAGATCTGAAATATCATAACCAGGCAGTTCCTATATACCCACTGAGCTATAATGGTTTTACCCACTTGGGTAGAGACTAAAAAGGTCTCTATTAAAATTTCGAGACTAATTCTAAAATCTCCTACCCTGTCGGGTCTGAAGAGCATAGATTCTGTTTGTACGTTGCCTACTAATAGCACTGGAAGTGGCACCCTGCTGGTTTAGGTACCCGGACTGAGCTATGGAATGATTTTGCTGACCCTGAGAACCTGGCTGAGGACAGTCTCTAACTCTGTGACCTGGCTTGCCACAACTGAAACAAATACCACTACGCACTCTATACATATCCTGATGGTGCTTACCGCAAGTCTGACACTGAGGATAAGTGCAGGCACTGCTATCACTACCCTGGGATTTAGAGCCTGGTGCTCTATCTCTATTGCCATCTCTGGATTTTGGCACTGGGGCATTGGCGGAGGAAGGGGATTGAACTGCTGACTCAGGATAAAACTATGAATGATTTTCTCCCTTTGATTTGGGCTGAGCAAAACTGAAACTTCGTAATCTTGCTCTCTTGTTCTGCCTCTCCCTAGTCTTAACCTTTTGCTCCCCTATTTGCTGGGCTTAGGTCATGAGTCTGGCTAAAGTTATATCACTGTTCAGCATCGCAGACCTACACTCTTTTACCATGATATCATTTACCCCTGACACGAACTTTCTCATCTTAGCCCTACTGTCTGCAACCATATGAGGGGAATATCTAGATAACTGAGTAAATCTAAGAGAATACTCCTTAACCATCATATTTCCCTGCCTGAGGTTGTTGAGCTCAAGAACTTTGGCCTCTCTCAGCTCTTGGGGAAAGAATCTACCTAAGAAAGCCGTGACAAATTCATCCCACTCAATAGGACCTGCATTCTCTACCTTCTCAAACTTCTACTATTTGTACCAAGTATGAGCCACATCCTGCAACTGGTATGTGGCTAACTCAGCATTCTCAACAGAAGTAACACCCATGATGTCAATGACCTTCTAAACTTGGTTAATGAATTCCTGAGAGTCTTCATAGGACTTAGACCTAAAAAAGATGAAGGGTTCATTTGGGTAAAGTCCCGAATCCTAACTGCGGCTGAGTTGACCACTGGATTGGTTGGAATAACTGGTGGCCATTCATTTTGGGCAGCCACAGACTGAGCAAGTGTGGTGAATGCGGCCCTAAACTACGCATGAGAAACATGTTCGCCCAAAGGATCTTCGGGCTGAGGAGCTTTTTGGTTTCTACTCTTTGGAGGCATATTCTAAAATAAGAGAAGAATGGATTAGACTAAGAGTTTAACTTGATATTATGATCACTAGCACGACATGAATACTGAAAGAAAGTAAACTGTTCCTAAAACATCTCATAGCCTCCTGCACATAAATATGGCATGCAACACACCCATGTACAAGACCCTACTAGATGCAGCTTTCAGACTTCCTAGGACTCTATTGAACCTTAGTCTCTGATACCAAGTTTGTACCACCCCAATTTTCTGAACAAGAATGCTACATGATGCCTATGACCCCGAAGTACATCAAGCTAACCCATAACTGATATCTGTACCTATACGCTACATAACATACATGAATAATGTGGAAAACATAAACAATAGGCCATAAGGTTCAACTCAATAAAGAATCTGTCAAAACATAACATCCATGTGGGGTAACAAATACCCAAAACAATTGAATCTGAATTAAAATTGAATACAAATTTGAACTAAATCTGAAAGCCTCTAAGTACTTTCTGAATAAAAAGATGAAGGAATATATCTCCAACTAACTCCGTAAAATTAAAAGCTAACTGAGATAATAAATGAATCAAATCATATCATCCTTGAATGAAGAGGACTCACTGCAACTCTATATACTAGAATGCTACTGCTATTGCGGATCTAGAGCTTGTGTCTCTGGACCTATGGTTTAACATGAAAATAAACACCATAGTGCAAATGCATCAGTACGTGGGGATGTACTGAGTATATGAGTGAGGTAGGATGAATGCAAAATGATTTACATACATAAGAAATGCTAACTGACTAACTGATATGAACGTGAGAGTGCAAAAATATATGCATAGTAACTAAGATCATGAATGCATGATAGCTAAATCTGTACGGTAATACATGGTTTACTGATAACTAATCATGACTGATACTGTAGTTATGATAACATGGGTGACTATATCTAACAGTCTTGAATCTGATAGAACTATTTGAGTTCCATACTATAATTAAATTAACTGTATCTGAAAGACCTGATATGCTGAAATCTGAAGAACTATCTGAGTTCTTTTACTAAGACTTATGCTGAAACTATGGGAGGTAGTTGTTTAACCGACGTGCCCTATATGTGCCATTATGGCTAAGCCGGGGTCCAATCTCTGACCTGATTGAAAGGTGTCAATACCGCGCCACTGGTAAGGACAACATATGAGCAACCCTTATATAATAGGTAACTTTAGTGAAAACGGTGGGAACCCTCATATAACAGGTTAAGACACCTCATCTACCCTCATATAACAGGCTACGATGTCTCAATCCATGCTGGCTACATAGTTCCGGAATGCAACGATGACTACTAAGAATCACATCCTCATATAACAAGTGTGTTACCATCCCTGGGTTCGCTCGATGCTAACTTTTACTCCCATCTCAAGAGACTGAACATGAGTAACTGAATGTACATATACTAAACTTACTGAATTTCATTAACTGACAGAATACTTCTGATATCTGATAACTGAATGAGATCATGAAGTTTTCCTAAGTCACATGACTGACTGATTTCTATTGATTCATGGCTTGATTTGTGAGATCGTGAAACATGACAAGGCTCTAGGCACACAACTATATTTTTTGGGTACAAGTACCCCCAGGACTCGATGGAAGGAAACTAACACACATGACTTACATGAGTACGTGACCAACATCAACAATCCAAAATACCATAACTTGGGAAATTTCATGAAGTGCATGGATATCATACATTTTGTACATAAGTAGGATTTTCAAGTAAGCATGGCATAATCTCATAAGACTAGTTCATGAACATCCCAACAACATTTACATGACACAATATCAACATGAAAATCATTGGAACATAGGGGCATATCATGAATCCTTCACTTAGTAACAATTTAGCTATATTGCATGATTTATAGTTCCTTAGGCATTTTATCAAACACCTTGTATGCACTCTTTTAAGGCATAGGTATATTTATCAATTCAACCATCTTAATCCATCGAAAATTTATGGGTTTCAACTAACCTATTCACATGCTTCATGAAAACACATCAAGATACAACCTTGAATCCAAACAACAGTCATCAACATGAATATAGTCATAACATGACAGGGAAATCACAATTTATAATTTAAAACATGATTCTTGAGCTCCATGGATGAAAGGGACTGGTGGATGAACACTATGCATACCTTAGTGATTGAATTTTGAAAGAGATCTAATATTTTTGAAGGTTCCTGTAGAATTCCTTAGGCTTGCTCTTGAGGAGATGGTCTTGAGAGAAAATCCTAAGCTTGTGGTTGAGAGTGTATGAGAGAGCTTTTTGAGTTGTTTCAACTAAAGAGAATGGAAAATAATAAGCTCCTTGAGGGTTATAAGTCATGGGAAGTGAAGGAAAAAGACCAAAATACCCATACTAAAATGTCCCTCAATTGCTGGGAAAAATAACTGATGACATTCATGACAAGCCGTCATACTGGTGATCGATCGTCATGAATTGTCATCACAAAAAGGTGAAATCTTGGTTTTCTGGTTAAGGTTGATAACATTTGTGATAGGTCATCACGGGCATGATGGATTGTCAGAAAATGTCGTCATTGGGGGTTTAAATTTGACAAGGGATGATGACATTGGTGATAGGACATCACGGGCATGTTGGCTTGTCACGAATGTCGTCACTCAGTTTCCCAGCCTGACATGCCGGAGTAAAATAGGCATAACTTCTTGCTCCAATATTGGATTTAGGAGAAATTGATATCATTGGAAAGATAATTTAATTATATATCTGTTGGTGGGTCATGATCTAAGATATTCATAGCATAACGAGAGATATGCTTGTTTGAATCTGACTTTACCAATATCCTTCTCAAGAATTCAGTCGGTAAGGAAATATTTTGATTCGTCTATTAGCTAGGACACTTTTGAGGTCTTAATATGCATCAAACTTGATAATAACACTACCAAATCACTAAAATTTATTACTTATGAGTTTGAAGCAAGATCTTAAAAATGTCTGCACTTTTGGGGTATTACACAATCCCAACAATCTCTCCAACAACTCCAAGAAAACTCACAATTAAGGTAAGTTGGATGTTCATTCATGGGTCCCTTCCACCTATGAAGTTCAAGAATCCTTTTTCGAAGTATAAAGATTGTGTATTTATTATTTTTATATTTGAATTAGATTGAATTCATGTTCATGATATTAGTTGGGTCTCAATCCATGATTTAAGTGCATGTTTTTCCTGAAACTCAATAGCAAGTATGAAGAATATTTGATTATCTTGATAAACCCTTGAATTTGTAAAGTGATTAAGGTGTCTATGATATTATTTTGATTTAAACCCTTGATCTAGATTGCAAGTTCCAAGAATTGATCCTAATATGTGTTGAACTACATGATATTCATAATAAGCCCTTCAATGAGCAAGTTGATTGTTGTAATCATGTCAACCCCAAGTATTTATGATTTAACGTACCAATTATTCTTTCCATGTGTAAATTGTCTATGAGAATGAAACAATGCCATTATAGCATGTTAACATGTGTTCTCCATTCATGTACAAGTTAATGCATTACAAGTGTTTGATGAAATGTCTCTATGAATGAATTATGACCAAGTGAACATTTATATGTAATTCAAAGTTATGCTTTGCTTTAATTTTCATGCTATCAAGTCCTGAGGGTATTTAATACCCGACAATTAAGTTATTTATCTAGAGCCAATATTAGTTACAAAATAGTATCAGTCATGTCTCGATCAGTAGTACTCTCAGTCCATTATAGAATTCAGCAGAACTCAGTCAGTTATAGAACTTACCAAAGAGATTCATTAGGTTAAATCAGTCCCTTACTATACAAATCCTACTATTGCTACTTCAATTCATTCAACTCAATCGGCGCAATCCTATATGAAGAAAAAGAAAAGGGCTTGGTGTTGGTTTTAACATTAATCGCAAAATCAATATTGTCGTCCGAAGGCATATCAAGAATATATATATATATATATATAACATGTCCATAAACTCACAAACAACCTAAGTAGATTCCAAAGGAGGTAGTGACACAATACTAGTATCACGAATATAGGACAAATAAGAAAGATACCCCATTTCTACAATATAATTGGCATGCAAAAATGATGTAACTCCCTTTATCCCCAAATTAAGAGTAACTTTCCAAGATAACCTTAGCATACCTGGAGTAGCTAAAGTCATGATGTTAGTATAACAACCCAAAATATCATGACAAGGAGCTAACTAATCCATTCCCAAGATAAAATAAAAATAAACCACATGTAGGATAATCAAGTCTACCCAAATTTTACACCACATATGGGTTACTTCATAAGATTGTTACACCATATTTTCCACTTAACTATCTCCTACGAGAGTAGAAACATGAAGAGACGCAACAAAGGACTCATACGCAATATCAAAACAAGAAAAATAATATATAGACACATTGGAGAATGTTTAGGGTCAAATCAAACAAAAGAAGGTACATAGAAAACTAGGACAATAACAGTACTAATTACATCAGAGGCCTCTTCTTTAGATCTACAAAGTATAACATAACACTCTCTACTTTGGCTCCTAGACTGAGCCACTCTGTGTCTAGTACAAAAAGCTCTCCTAGCTTTATTTCAGCACCTTGAATGCAATCCCTGTCAATTTGTGAACCATCTTTGACTAAAAAAGTCCAAGATAAAGATGAGAGCCTTATTAGACAGAAATAAAAACACGCGCAGGATAGTTCTTGGCTGAATGACCAGCCTCATAAGAAAAATAGCATGCTCTACTGCCTAACTTAATCTGTGGAGGCATGAAAGCACTAGGATGACCACTCTAGCCTAATGAACCAAAATTAGAACCCTCACCCCTATAACCTGATACTTGTCTACCTGGAGCTACAAAAATTAAAGGTCTACTATTTGATCCTTGTAAAATTGCCTGAAAAGGCCTACAATGATAAACATAAAAATATATACATGAAATATCTCTACCTTATGATATATATCCACTAAACTCACCCTAACCTTGCACCTTATTGGTGCCTCTTTGAGTAGCCTATGTAATTAAGTCAATCAACTTAGCATGTTTTATAATACTATGGAAAAAGCTCTTGAAGCTATCATCTAAGATATATCCAACTACTAAGAACAATCTAATACCTTGATAAACTTCTAGATCTTCTCTGAATTGATGGAAATACTAGTAGTGAAATATCTGAATAAGCAAAAAAAGTGTACCTCGTACATCACAATAGTCAAGAAACCCTAATTTAAGTGATCAAATTTATCTCTCATCTGATCCCTCAAATTATAGGGTATAAACCACTCTAGGAAAACCTTAAAAAATTAGGTCCAGGTTATAGTAGGTGAAGCCAATAGACTAAACTAGAATGAGACCTCCATAACTATCTGGCCATACCAGTTAACTGATAAGTCATATAAGCAACTCCATAAGACTCAAGGTATTCAAGGTTATGCAACCTCTCTTGACAGTAAATAAATAAGTCATAGGCAACCTCTCTAATGGAGAAATTAAACCTGGAAGGAGACAAGTAAATAAATCTCTCTAACCTCTTTAGATCATCACAGGGGATGAAGAAACAAGTGAAATAGTATGTCTAGTAGGCAGTGACTCCATATGTGAGGGTACCACAAAAGAGGGCCTTACCCCTGAAGTTTGAATACCATAAGTAGAAGTCAATATTGATAAGGTAACATTACTTGAAGTTTGAGTAATACCTAGTACGCTCAAAGAAACACCCTCTAAATAACTCAAAAAATAAATCAATAGGTTCAATAGTTCCAATAGTACTGAGGTGTTAATTGAACTCTATGGGACCTGAGTTGGTACCATATCTACTAACTAATAGAAATCCTCAGTAGACTTAACCTCAAGCTCATGGTACCTACTAACTAATTGAACTCCTCAGCATACTCAACCTCAGGCTTGGATGAGGCCTTTCTAATATGTACTCTAACTGGGGCATCTTATCATGATCATTCTAAACCTCTGGGTAATCCATAACCCATGCCTCGTTCTCTAACTATGACTACAACATTGGGTACAGACTCAATATCCCTAGTATCTCTGCACCTATTCCTCATCATTTGTGCATAAAAGAATGAAAAGTAAGTTTAGAGTATAGGGTATGAATAACCTACATAAAGGAATCAAATTGAGAATTTTTCTCTAAAGACATCTTATTACCTCTGGAAGATAGACATGAATGTCTATATACCGATTTGCGAGACTGTACTATGCATCCTGCTCTTACACTTATAGGACTAGTAAACCTAGTGCTTTGATGAAACTTTCTCATGACCCTAAAGTTGAGGTCCTAATGGTACCTACCAAGACCCAGCCTTGGTAGATAATCTAATGCAACCAAACAAGAATGAAAAATCATGGATGTAAATAAAATAAGATAACGTGACTTCTATAATGATGTTAGGCCAACAAACATATATAAAAAGTAAAAGTCTAAATAAAAGACTATAAATCCTAAAGTTACAAGTATCATAGGCATAAAAGCATCAAGTACATCTAAAAGTAACTGAAATACATAAATTGTCTTGGAAAAGTATTAAAGACAACAAAGATAGGATGAGATCTGAATTCTTCCCTAAACACTCACCAGTACATCATAAAATTAAATAATCACAATATAAAATCAATTGCTGCATCTCGAGCTAGAGATAGGATCGATTACAAAAGGGTACAGTACGAGTGAGTATGGACCAATTATAATCAGTAGGTATCAATGGCTAATGGAGAAAACAAGAAACTAATATTCGTAAAAGATACTCTGAATATGTCACCTGAAAATAAAAGAGTTCCCAAAAGGTAGCTCGCATCATGTCCACTAATAGTTCTATAATATAAGGTTGATTGGGAATAACTAAACACAAGCGCATTTATAGAACTAAGAATAAAACAAAAGTACATAAAGAAACATGAAAAACATATATGGAATGCCATACGATGATGGTACAATAATGATAGATGGTTGAAATTTATCAAATAAATTTCTACATACATCTACTAAGCCTCAACGCTCCCAAGATAAAAATCATAGGGTGTTTGAGACCCATATATAATTTTTAAACTATGAATCCATCTTATTCACTAATGTTCATAGATCTAGGTATTTAAAAGGTTTTATTTACCTCTCAAGCAATGGTTCATGGATCAAGGTTTTTCATAAAATGTCGCATTTTCCTTTGAATCGGTGTTTCTAAGTGGTACCAATATCTCATGAAATATGTATGTATAAACTAAGGATATAATGATCACAAGCATTAAGTATGAAGATAGTCATCTATTCAAAACATGTATAATTAAACTCTGAATCAACTCAACTTGTCAATAATTCATGATATTAGTCCCCGCTGGGCATCTAGAATACATAGTCATGTAAGACATTAATAATATCATTTTTTCCACAAACTCTTGTAATTCTATCATCATAGAAGAAAAGAAAATTCTCAAATAAGGAATATTCATATGTCCAAGCCCTCACTGAGGAGATATCACACAAAAAATATGGAGAGTAATTTACAAGTAACGCCTGAAATTGTCAAATAAATCTTTCACACAAAAAACATGCAATATATGATATCTAAAGTCAATAACACTAAGAATATAATACCCCATGCAGGCATATATAAATAATAAGAATCATGAAATGATACTTCCATGTAAAATTTCCCTAACACATAGCATGCTTTACTTATTTATTTACTACCCTTCCTAGTTTGAAAAAGGTTGAGCTATAACCTACCTCAATGTGCCAAAATTTGAGTCTAAAACCTTAAACATGGAGCCTTCCACTTTCAAAAAATCTAAGAATGAGACAAAACATCAAATGTAAAAAACACATTAAAATAAATCTAATGATACCTATAGTGGTTATATTAAACAAAGGTCCAAAATGGTTAGAAAAATGAGTTTGAAAATAAAATGGGTAAAGTAGGATTTTATTTTTAGAAACATGTTACCTAAGATTATAGAATTATTAATCTAATATGCATTTCATAATCATTGTAGTAGACCAATAAATTCAGATAAGTTTTTCATTTCTTCATTTCTAAAAAAGGGTCAATCCTTGTCTTTTCTTTCTTTTATATACTTCTATTTTTGTTTCTTGTGTCTGTTACTAAATAGAAAGTCATCATAATGTTTTATCTTATCTTTGAGTCAAGTCCATGTAAAAATAAGTGAGAAAGGACTTCAAAACTCGCTACCAAATTTTTTCAATTTCTTAAAGTAAAACAAACAGGCCAGCACATAAAGGCAACATGTTATTAAATAAAACAAAGCATGTAGAGAATGCTCATTAGAAGACATGCTTTCAGAGTTCTAAAAATACAAAGGTTCAATAGTATTTATCGGAGAGACATAGTGAAACAAAAGAATGATGTTTAGTTCAGATAACTCTCTCTAGTTTGACTTCCGAATAATGGTGAAAAAAGTTAAGGTTACAGAACACAAGTTTGAAATAGAGTTGAACATGAAAAATACATAAGAAGATGTCTGGAAAGCCAAGTATTGCAAACCACCACCATGTTTTTAATACACAAATTTTCTTCTTTGTTGAGACAGGAAATAGTTTTATTTGTTGATTGCAGGCACCCTTTGGAAAAGCATGTCCGTGAGTTATCATAATCGTTATCATAATCTTTACTAGGACCCTTCTAAAAATGGGATTTCAATTTATATTCATGACCCTTTTGAAAAAAAGGAATTATCAAAACCTTCCTAGAAAATGGAATTAGCAGGACCCTCCAAAAAAATAAGACTTTATTATCTTTTTAAGACCATACTTAAGAATGAAATTAGCAGGACCCTTCTAGAAAATAGGATCACCAGGACCCTCCTAGAAAATGAGATTTAGTTTAGTAGGTCCCTCTTAGAACATGAGACTTTGTTTTCATTTTAGGACCCTCCTGAAAAGTAGAATTCAAATTAGTAGGATCCTCCTAGAAAATGGGACTTTAATTTTTTGTTCAGGACCCTCCTGAATAATGGGAAATTACTTTTCATCTCAGGATCTTCGTAGCGAGTGACAGTTTTCTTTTAAGCTCAAAACCTTCTTGGAAATGGGATTTGATATAGAAGGACGATCGTTAAAAATGCAATTACCAGAACCCTCTTGAAAAATGAGATTTTATTTTTTGTTCCGGATCCTCCCAGAAAATGAAACTTTTATTCATGTTCAAGATCCTTCTACAAAATGGAACTTTAATTTTCTATACGGGACCCTCTTGAAAAATTGTATTTACTTTCCTAGTTCACTATTTATTTGAGTTCATATTGCCACTTTGAGAGCAGTGATTACTTTCTACTTTGAACAACAGGTGGCCACAGGATTTACGATCAATTTCTGTTTAAAGCTTAGAAATCAACAATAAAAATTGATTAAATTTTTATTTTGGAGTTCAGGAGACCACTTGGAGAATATGCTTATTTTCTTTTTCAAATTCAGAAGTACCAAGTGTCTTCCTGAAGAACAAGGTTGATTTTCAAGATTCTCTTCAATATCAAGAGTCGACATGGAGGAACATTTTCTTTTTAAGTAAAATAAAAAAATGATTTGCTTAACACTTAAGAAGACATGAAGATTCAAGTCAAGATTTAAGAAAAGGTGTCTACATAGGATCTTGCACTTTTATTTTCATTTTTGATTTATATATTTCATTATGATGTAAAGTAAGGGTAAAGGACTAAAGCGTCGATGGAATCTCAATCGATATCTAACTTGCTATCTCACTATATCTCATAGAACTACTTATGACCTGATTTTTTTATAACTAGGGATATGTAGTCATCCAAAACTAGGGCTCGATCGCATATTTTCATTCTTTTCTTTTACATGTAAAGTAACAACACGGTCTAAACTTGTCTCATTGTCTACTTGTTTATATGAAAATCTTCATCTTCTAAGTCAAAGAGGAGAAAATATAAATTGGTGATTTTAACCCTCCTCAAGCTTTAACCTATCTTTAGTGTTAAATATTTATTTTTGTCTATATTTTTATTTTTAGATTTTATTTCACATTTATAGATTTTAGAAAATGAGTCACATGTTAGGATACATTTTGTTTTTAATTTTAACAAAAATAAAATATGTATTCTTTGTAATACACCACAAAGTTCCCTTGTAGTCCAAGCCTTAGAGCATGTCAAGTGAAGTGTAATTTCAACCCTAAATGATTGAGAAATGACTTTCCAAGTGATTGGTGTTTAAACCATATAGAATTATCTTAAATTTGACTTCTTGTGATATAGAGAATTGAATTATCTTTCCAACAATACCAATTTCATCCAAATCTAGTATCGGGGTGAAAAGTTATGATCGTTTTACTGAGAGTTGCCAAAACCGCCTAGGTGTGATGAATGATCCAACGGACTGTCAGGGCTGCGATGGACCATCGCTGAAACCGTGGCCACTAAGGCAGTGTGGTCTTATCTTGGCCATCGTGAAGGATGATCTGACGGACCGTCGAACCTACAATGAACCATCGATTCAACTGTCACATCGAGGCAGTATGTCCCTTTTTTGGTCATCGTGCGATGAACAACCCGACAGACCATTGGACTTGCAACGGACAGTTGCTTCAACCATCGTAGACCCCGTTCAGTATTTTTAAGTCCTTTTTAAAAGGGGCTTTTGGATTTTTTCCCTTTTAACCCTCAGATATATTCCAAACGAACTTGATAGCCTAATTATCTCCCAAAACATCCAAAGGCTAGGGTTTCTCCCTCAAGAGAAAATATAAAAAAATTCTCTAAGAAATCCAAGAAATCACCATAGATTCAATAAATTGAGTTGATATTTGAGTTCCCCATGTTCAAGGGTTGCAAGAACCCTCTCTCAAGAGTAAGAAGAAGAGTTTAAAGCAAGATTGTTCATCCAATTTCATAATCCAAGGTATGTGGGGTTTTGAACAAGGGTAATCCTTTCATCCTTGTGCCCAAAGGCTTATTTAAACTATAATTTTCTGCAATCTATGATATTTTACATGAATTTGAATTGGGGTTTTTCACCCATTGTTATTGGTTGCAAGCTTTAATATTTCCCTTGAATTGAGAGTCTAATGGCATAATTTTTGCATGTTTTCTTGATAAATTGCATCTTGGTATATACCCAATGATTTTAATCCTTGAGAAGCTAATAGTTGAAATGTTTGAGATATTGAAGTATATGAGTATGTTGAGATTTTGAGACAAATTTCTAAAATTTCCAGATTTCTACATGAGTTATGAATCTATATGCTATCTATTATACTTTTGATGAGTTTTAACTTGAGATTGAATTATGGGCTATTAAGCCCTACTTGAGACTTGTGATTTTATGAACTCTTGTGCTATAAGCACCCAGATTTGAGTATTCTGAGATTATTGAGAAATATTTTAACCTAATGGTCATTGAATTTTGAAATCCACTCTACTACATGAGATTACCGATTTGATTATTCGGTTTGTGGTGAAGCATGAGATTATGTCTAAAAGTTGATTTTTATTAGATGAGCGTAGATAATCTAAAGGGAGTAGTATTTAGCACCAAACGGGTAAGTTACTATGGTTTCTTACCCCAAATCTACGTGCCACCATAGGTTGGGCCTAAGGTCGAGTTTATGATTATTATTGGGCCTAAGGACAAGTTGATATTGGGCCCAAGGCCGAGTTTGTTTAGTTATCACTGGATGTAGGTTATACTTCTTGTCAAGAGTATGACGCCTCTTCCCAACGTGAGGTCTCTTCCTTAAGAGGGCAAAACGTTGAACTCCATATAGCTCACATGGTTTATTTCGGTTAAAAGAAACTCTCTAAACTAAAGTATTTTCCATTGAGATAAGATATTTTTCTTTAAAACTAAAATACTTTTCCTTGATATCTGTATTTTTCCCTAAAGCTTGAAATGAGATATTTTTCTAACATGAATGAAATTCCTTCCAGTATGTTCCAAAGTTATATGATTTCGAATTCCCAGTACTTGAGTTCAAAAGAGTTATGAGTTCTTGAGCATTAAAGAAGATTTACTCTCCATGAGACATATGAATGAGTTGAAAGTATTGTTTAAAGTTTCCTTTAGCCTATGGGTAATGAGAATAAGAAAAGATTACCAATTTCAAAGTTAAACTATGTTGACTCACGATATTTATGTTACATGCTTTATTATACGTGATTCATGAGCTTTACATTTTATACTTATTCAAGCCATGTGAGTCATTACTTATTGCATGCATGATTTTATTAAAGAGTATTGATGTTTTACTATATAAATGCATGCACCCCGACATAGTCAGTATATTCTCAAGTGCTGATCCACATATAGGTCTATGTGCTACATTGTCTTATAATGTTGGTTCAGGTGCTCAGTCCCAACCTCGTTAGTGACTTTTGAGTACCTATGTCTACATCCATACAGTGATGAGTCCTCATAGTTAGAGGACCTATCATCACACATTTCAGCATTTGAGAGACTATGTTATTACTTTCAGTTCATTTCGAGTCAGTTTGGGACCTATCCCAATGGCTCTCTAGTTCATGGATTAGTAGAGGCTTTGTCAGACTAGTTATCAGATTATGGTTGTCTTGAGGTTTCTTGTATTGCTTGGTCATTTGGACCGAGACTTTTATCCGTATTTCCTTTCATATGATATGTCTATGCTAGTGTTTGAATTATTTTATCTTGAAATGAGTGTTATCAGTACAAATAGGCTCAAAGGGTTATCTTGGGGCTACTTGTAGCCTTAAGCACCGTGTGATGTCCAGGGAGGTGATTTCGGGTCGTTACAATAATTGTATCAGAGACTAAGGTTTTAAGGAGTCCTAGGGAGTCTGATAAGCTGCGTTGAGTAGAGTCTTGATCATTGATTTGTAGCATGCCGCATCTATGAGCATGAGACTATGAGACATTTTAGGAAAAAGTAGTTTCTTCTTTCATATTCTATCGTGCCTAGAGTTTTCCCTCTCATATAATAATTTTTGCACTTCTTTTTTCAAAAAATTCCTCCCAGAAGAGCGAATGTCCGCAAAAACAATGATGAGCAACCCCACCTGTTGATTCTTTGAATAAGATGGTATCTCATGCTGAGTTTTGGGCGGCCTTTTAGGTTTTATCCCAAGCAATCACGGTCAATGTTCGGGCCAATAACTAGGCTGCTGTTACTAATCAGCTGGGAGGTGATGTAGCTGCGGCTAGGATTCATCATTTAATATGGATAAATCTGCCAGAGTTTTATGGGTCTAAGGAAGATAAGGACCCACAGTTGTACCTTGATAAGGTGAGAAAGATCACGTAGGTGATGGATATTTTTGAGGAAGAAAGTGTTGAGTTGGTATCTTATAGGTTGAAGGACATATATTATGACTGGGTTGTATCTCGGAGGAAGGGTATAGGTGAGAATGCTGCTTCTATGACTTGGCAGGTGTTCCAAGATGCATTTTTGGACATGTTCTTTTCGCTTACGATGAGGGAGGCAAAGATTGAGGAGTTTATAAACTTGAGGCAGGGCTCCATGACTGTTAAGGTGTGACGCCCTGAAATTTCATCCCGAGATGCCGCACAGTGCATACGGCTACAAGTAGCCCCAAGCTAACACTCAGAGCCAGACACTACCTCAAGGAATTTAATTCGACAATAGTCATACACAACAAAGACATATACCACATCGGGTTCAAGAGAAATACTGGAGAATACTAGACTGTACAACCAAAATATATTGAATGTCTGTACATACCAACCCTCTAGTCTGACAAAGCCTCTATACATCAAAATCAAGGAGCCATTGGGACAAATCCCCAACTGACTCAAACAGTACTGAAAGCCATAACAACAGAATGATATCACAAAAAATATAGACAAGGTCCTTAAACCTTGAGGACTCACCACTGAGGGAACATAGTTGAGGCACTCGAATATCGCTAACGCGGATGCGGCTAAGTAACTGAACCTACATTACAATAAAATGTAGCCTATAGGAAAATATATGGGTCAGCACTTTGGAATATACTGAGTATGTGGGGATGCATGCAACATTGCAAATATCATCATTTACTTCATAAAAATATGCATATGTACAATGACGACTCACTTGGCTTGAGTTAGATTGAAACATACTTTGCATGATCTCATAGTAAATAACTCATATGATAAAAACCTCATAAATCATCATAAATAACTCAACTCTTCAACTCAAGACTTTGAGTGACTCGGTAATTTAAGAAACTCAACTCTTATGGACATGATAGATCCTTATAACTGAAATAAACCATGTAAGCTACATGGAATCCAATGTTTTTCCCTCCTAAGAAGAGGACCCCACATTGGCGGGAGTGTCACACTCTTTCCAGGGAGTACAACCTTAATTTAGTGATCACAATCTCATACTCGGCCTCTGGCCCACAAATATCAATACCAATCCTACGGTGGCACGTAGTTTTGGGGGAAATACCACATTTTTCGCTCGGTGCTAAATACTACTAACACAAGCTCAAAACGTGTTAGAAAATCCACCACAAACATTACAAGGGTCTATTATAAAGACCAAATCAAATCTCTTTCTCATTTATTAAATCATAATCAATTTATGAATTTCTAACTCGACTCAAATCAAATCAATCTTTCGCAATATCAAAATGTATCAATTCATTAAATCATGGCAACATCTATAACTTTGAGGAAATATCAAGACTCATTGTAACAACTCAATCTCATGAATCAATATACTCAATAATAGAAATTATCATAAGGAAGCTTAAAGCTTGACACATATCTTGAAAGCACTTGAAATATTAACTCATGGTAAAAATATAAAATTCACAATATTAAATATCAAGTCATAACTTGGGAATAGTAAAAAAATCATGTATAACAAAGCTTGAACAATTTATATTGTCATAGTATCATGATGAAGTAATTTGGGTATAAAACCATTTGCAAAATCATATAAATCCATAATAGAAATCAAAACTTTGGGCACAAGAACGAAAGGATTGCTCTTGTTCAAAACCCCACATACCTTAATCTTTGAAATTGGATGAATTCTAGTGCTTGAGACTCTATCCGCACTTGTAATAAATGATTCTCGACTCCCACACTATGAGAAACTTGATTCTTGAAGAAATCTTGAAGATTTATGGATGATTTTTGGAAGATTAAATTTTCTTGATTGAAACTCTAATATATATATTCTTAAGAAAATTGGAAGAGAGAATGAAGAAATTAGGGTTTGGATGGGGATTATAATATTTATATAGGCCTCCAAAATATGGAAAAAATACCAAAATACCCTTGCAAAAACATCCCTTAATTGCTGAAAAAAATAGCTGACGACATTTGTGACAAGTCATCATAAAATGTCATCACAAAAAGGTGGATTTTATGATTTTCGGCTTAAGGTTGACGACATTGGTGATAAGTCATCACACTTGTGATGACTTGTAATGAATGTCATCAATGGGGGTGGAAATCTAACTAAGGATGACGACATTGGTGACAAGTCATCACACTTGTGATGGCATATCACGAAATGTCCTCACTCAATTTTCCAGCCTGACATGCTGGAGTAAAATGGGTAAAAATCTTGGCTCCAATATCGGATTCGGGTGAAATTAGTATCGTTGGAAATCTAATTCAATTATCTATCTGTTGGTGTGTCATGATCTCAAAAATTCTTAGGGTAGAAGGAGATATGCTCGTTTGAAGTTGGCTATGCCAAAATCCTTCTCAAGAATTCAATCAGTAAGGGTTGTTTTGATTAACCTAATCGCTAGGACATATTTGAGGCCTTAATACACATCACCCTTGATAAAAAAACAACCAAAGCACTATAATTTATTTCTCATCAGCTTGAGTCATGGTTGCACTATTGGTTAGAGTCTCGGGGCATTGCAATCTCTACCCTTGGAAACATTCGTCCTTGAATGTTACCAAATAGGCCAAGAACAATAGAAAATAAGGACATATTGCTGGTATGACTCTCTCAAAGGGCTTACTTCACTCTATACCTTCGGATACCATACAAAATACACGAATTCATGATGGAATTAGACACACAGCTGAATCTTTAATAAGAAGGGGTGGAATTAAGAAAGAATGGTATCTTCTGCTCGCTCCGAACTCACAGAAAAGAGGTGAGGGTATCTCCACCTCATATGCTACTTTTCTAACATGGCTCAGAATTCTGTATGGACCAACATAACGGGGACTAAGCTTTCCTTTCTTCCAAAATCTCTTCACCCCTTTCATGGGTGAAACCTTCAAGTACACCTAATCATTAACATTAAACTCATGATCTTTTCTTCTCATATTCGCGTACGACTTCTGAGGACTTTAAGCGGTCTTCAATCTTTCTTGAATCAACTTAACTATTTCCATTGCCTCGAACACAACATTAGGCCCTATCACAACTGCTTCTCCTACTTCAAACACACCTATAGGCGATCTATATTTTCTCCCATACAAATCTTCGAACGGGGCCATCTGAATACCAGCATGGAAATTATTATTATACGCAAATATGATCAATGAAAAGTGCTCATCCCAACTAGCTTTATAATCAAGCGCACATGCCCTCAACATATCTTATAAAGTCCAAATGGTCCGCACAACCTGACTATTTTTTGCTGATGAAAAGTAGAACATAGACGAACTTGGGTACCGAGACCCTTCTGAAAAGCCCTCCAAAACTAAGAACTAAACTGAGTACCCCTATCAGAGATAATAGCCAAAGGAACTCCATGAATCTAATGAATTCTCAAATATACAATCTAGCATAATCCTCATTTGTATAAGATGAATTAAGAAATTCATATTCACTTCTTTCCACTTCTAAGTAGGAATGCTAAACTCTTGCATTACACTATCGAGATTTTAGTACTCTACCTTAACTTGTTGACAAGTAGAAAACTTTGCCACAAATCCTGCTATGTCTTTCTTCATATCGTTCCACCAATATATTTCCTGCAAATTGCGGTACATCTTAGTAGCATCGAGATGAATAGAATATCGCGCGCCATGCACTTCAACCATAATTTTCTGCCTTAGATTATTAATATTGGGAACACACAATCTATCCTGCAATCTCAATACACCATCTCCCCCTTGGGAGAAAACCTCTACCTTTTGGTCCTTAACTAACTACTTCAGTCTGACCAAACTAGGATCCCTGTCTTGCTTCTCATTTACCTCTAAGACCAAAGAAGACTCGGAACTACTCTGAACAAATACACTCCCTTCAGTGGAATCAAGTAATATAATACCTAACCTAGACAAATGATGCACATCGCGAGCCAATTATTTCTTATCATTCACTACATGAGCTACACTACCCATAGAAAACTTGCTAATAGCATCTGCCACAACATTGGCCTTTCCCGGGTGATACAACACACTAATATCGTAGTCTTTTAGCAACTCTAACTATCTTTTTTGTCTAAGATTTAACTCCCCCTGAGTAAACATATGCTGCATGCTTTTGTGATCAGTAAACACATCCACATGAACACCATACAAATAATGTCTCCAGATTTTCAAAGAAAAAACTACAACAGCTAATTCAAGATCATGGGTTGGGTAATTCTTCTCATGAGGCTTCAACTTTCTAGAGGATTAAGCTATAACTTTACCCCTTTGCATCAACACAAAACCTAAACCAACCCTATAAGCATCACAATACACCACAAAACCATTAGTACTAATGGGAAAAGCTAACACTGGGGCTGAAAGAGTCGAGTCTTTAATTCCTAAAAACTCTTCTCGCAAGGTTCCGACCACAGGAAATTCACTTTCTTTTTTGTCAACTGGGTTATGAGAGATGCAATGAAAGATAAACCCTCAACAAAATAATGGTAGTAATAAGCTACACCCAAGAAAATCCTACTGTCATATGGGGAGGTATGTTTAGGCTAATTCTTTACAGCTTCTGTCTTTTGGGGATTGATTCTAATGCCTTTGTCGGAAAAAATATGACCTAAAAAAGCAACTGACCTTAGGAAAAATTCACACTCGCTTAAATTTAACGAATAATTGATGATCTCTAAGAGTTTTTAAGATAATTCTAAGATGGTCAGCATGATCATCCTCTCTTTGGGAATACATAAGAATATTGTCTATGAATATAATGAAAAACATATCAATATATTGCTTCAACACTCGATATATGAGGTCCATGAAGGCTGCTAAAGCATTGGTTAACCTAAAGGACATGACAAAAAACTCAAAGTGACCATAACGGGTATGGAAGGTTGTCTTTATAATATCACACTCTCTCACCTTAAGCTGATGATAGTCGGATCTAACGTCTATCTTTGAGAAAAACATTGCATCCTATAGTTGATAAAATAAATCATTGATTCTAGGAAGAGGGTACTAGTTCTTGATATTTACCTTGTTGAGTTGACGATAGTCAATGCACATATACAATGTACTATCTTTCTTATGCACGAATAGAATAGGTGCACCCTATGGGGAAACATTGGGTCTGATAAAGCCTTGGTCTAAGAGATCTTTGATTGCTCCTTCAAATCTTTAAAATCTACGAGAGCCATACAGTACAGAGGAATAGAAATAGGTTGAGTGCCCGGAAGGAGATCAATCTCGAATTCTATTCTCTATCAGGTGAGACCCCTGGGAGATCTTCAGGGAAAACATTGGAAAAATCATTAACAATGGTAAATGACTGAATAGTAGAGTCTGGACTTGATGTCATTAAGTCAAACAAGGTGATAGATTTAACCCTTGGAAATCAACTTCCTAGATTTAAGGTAGGATATGAAATGGCTCTTCAGAGTTATATAATTCCCAGACCACTTAAAAACGGGCTCGTCAGGAAACTAAAACTTGACCACTCGGGTATAAAAATCTATAGATGCATAGAATGAGTGAAGCCAATCCATACGCAGAATGGCATAAAAATCAACCATATCTAGCACAATCAAATTAGCACAAATATGACCCGATGAAGGACAGTGACAGGATACTTCTTATACACTCTCTTAGTAATAATAGATTCTCCTATCGAGGAAGAAACCAGAATATACTTAGGAATCCATTCAGGGTCTATCTAAAAATTTACAGCAACGAGAGGTGTCACATAAGAGAAACTTGAACCGGTGTCTATCAATAAACACACATCAAAATAAAAGACACAGAGCATACCAGTGACAACATATGGAGAGTCCTCTTACTCCTGGTGAGGTGGTATAGCATAGAAGTGATTATGGCATGAACTGCCAGAAGTAATAGAAGAGGCACCCTAAGGAGGAATTGGTGGACTATGGGAGCGTGGGCACTGGTAGCCTGACTCTGGGGATGTGCATCTCAAATCCTCTGTCTAGCATACAGACAATCTCTAAGTTGGTGTCCCAGCCTTCCATAACCAAAGCAACCCCTCTGATCAACAAAACACTCGCCAAAATAATCTCCACCACACTTGGCACATAAAGGAGAACGAGGTCTATTACTTATACTTTCCTGAGACCTGGACGGGATAGGCCTGTTCCACTGATCTTGCCTGATTCTAGGTTCGAGAGCACTAACTGAGGAAGGCGCGGGCATAAATAAACATCCCTGGAATTGAGGGAAATTCTCTCCATGGAATCTGGACCGAATGAATCACTACTGCTCTGATCTAGCTCTTTTATTCCTTCTTACTCTCTCCCTCCATTTCACCTTATCAGCTTTAATCTGTTAGGCATGTATCATCAATTGAGAAAGTTCTATCTCCCTATTAAGAATAGGAGATTTATACTTTTTCACAATGTAACTCGACACGTTGGTCACGAACTTTATCATGATGGTGCTAGAGTCAGCCATCATACTAGGAGCATATTTGGATAACTGGTTGAATCTAAGACAATACTCCTTAATAGTCATGAAGCCTTGACTCAAATTCATGAATTCCTCTATCTTTGCTTCCCTTATCTCAAAAAGAAAGAATCTATCCAAGAATACATTCTGGAATAACTGCCAAGTTATGAGAGCGGCATCTTCCCTTCTACTCATACTTTACATCTCCACCCAATCATATGCAACATCTTTCATTCGATAGGAAGCTAATTCAACACTTTTCTCCTCAGTCACATACATAATCTAGGTAATCTTTCTCACTTCATCCAAGTATATTTGTGGGTCTTCACCTACCTTTGACTTATAGAACTCAGGAGGATTTATCTGTATAAATTCATAAACTCAAGATGTGGAAGAATTATTCTCTTGTAGAGCTGGAATAGTAGCCTGGGTATTAGCTTGAGCATTGGCAGTAACTGCCTGGGCTAGCGCCTGAAAAGTTGCTCGAAATTCTGCATGAGACACATTCTCGTTCAAGGGATTAATAGGTGGAGGTTGGTCATTGTTTCTACGAGCTCAATGAGGAGGAATTTTCTGTTATAAGAGAGCATGAGTTAATTGTAGATAAAGAGACAGTTGTAAGCACGATAAACTTTAGAAAGAAAGAAACATCTTTTCCTAAAATGTTTCATAGCCTCTTTCTCATAGATATGGTACGCTACACACTGATGATCAAGACTCTACGTAATGCAGTTTGTCAGACTCCCTAGGACTACTTAAACCTTAGGATCTGATACCAAGCCTTGTAATGCTCTGAAATTTCATCCTGAGATGCCACACAGTGCTTAGGGCTACATGTATCCCTAAGCTAACCCTCGGAGAAAGACACTACCTCAAGGAATTCAATTCGACAATAGTCATGCAAAACAAAGAGATATACCACATCGGGTTCAAAATAAATACTGGAGAATACTAGACTGTATAACCAAATTATATTGAATGTCTGTACATACCAACCCTCTAGTTTAACAAAGCCTCAATACATCAAAATCAAGGAGCCATTGGGACAAACCCCAAACTAACTCAAATAGTACTCAAAGCCAAAACAGATCGATATCACCAAAAATGTAGACATGGTCCTCGAACCATGAGGACTTACCACTGAGGAAACGTAGTTGAGGCACTCAAATATTGCTAACGCAGCTGCGGTTGAGTATCTGAACCTACATTAAGAAAAAATGTATAGGAAAATATGTGGGTCAGAACTTTGGAATGTACTTAGTATGTGGGGTTTTAAACAAGAGCAATTCTTTCATTCTTGTGTCCAAAGCTTAGATTTCTATTATGGATTTATATGATTTTGCAAGTGGGTTTATACCCAAATTACTTCATCATGAGACTATGAGAATATAAATTGTTCAACCTTTGTTATACATGATTATTTTACTTTTCCTAAGTTATGACTTGATATTTAATATTGTGAATTTCATATTTCTACCATGAGTTGATATTTCAAGTGCTTTTAAGATATGTGTCAAGGTTTAAGCTTCCTTATGTCAAATTGGATTATTGAGTATATTGATTTATGAGATTGAGTTGTTACAATGAGTCTTGATATTTCCTCAAAGTTATTGATGTTTCCATTATTTAATGAATTGATACATTTTGATATTGAGAAAGATTGATTTGATTTGAGTCGAGTTAAGAATCAACAAATTGATTATGATTTGATAAATAAGAAAGAGATTTTATTTGGTCTTCATGATATACCCTTGTGATATTTGTGGTGGATTTCCTAACGCGATCTGAGCTTGTGTCTGGGAGTAGTATTTAGCACTGAGTGGGAAATATGGTATTTCCCCTGAAACTACGTGCCACCGTAGGATTGGTATTAATATTTGTGGGCCAGAGGCCAAGTATGAGATTGTGATCACTAAATTGAGGTTGTACTCCCTGGCAAGGGTACGATGCTCCCTCTAATGTGGGGTTATCTCCTTAGGAGGGAAAAACATTGGACTCTATGTAGCTCACATAGTTTATGTCGGTTATAAGAACCTCTTATATCCATAAGAGTTGAGTTTCTTAAATTAATGAGTCACTCTAAGTCCTGAGTTGAAAGTATGTTTCAATCTAACTCAAGCCAAGTGAGCCATCACTGTATATATGCATATTTTTATGAAATTGATGATGATATTTGCATTGTTGCATGCACCTCTACATACTCAGTATATTCCAAAGTTCTGGCCCACATATTTTTCTATGGGCTATATTTTCTCATAATGTATGTTCAGGTACTCAGCCGCAGCCGCGTTACCGATATTTGAGTGCCTCAACTACATTTCCTCAGTGGTGAGTCTTCATGGTTCAAGGATTGTGTCTATATTTTTGGTGATATCGTTCTGTTGTATGGCTTTCAGTACTGTTTGAGTTAGTTAGGGGTTTCTCCCAATGGCTCATTTATTTTGATGTATAGAGGCTTTGTCAGACTAGAGGGTTGGTCTGTATAGATATTCAATATATTTTGGTTGTACAGTCTCGTATTCTCTAGTATTTCTCTTAAACTCGATATGGTATATCTCTTCGTTGTGCATGACTATTGTTGAATTATATTCCTTGAGGTAGTGTCTGGCTCTGAGGGTTATATTGGGGCTACGTGTAGTGCTAACCACTGTGTGGCATATCAGGATAAAATTTTGGGGCGTTACATAAAGAGTACTGCTTGAAGTTTAATCAGTTGGCCAAGTATGCTCCTTATTTGATTTCTAACACCCAGTCTAGTATGAGTAAGATTATGATAGGTGTTTCTAGTTTGGTACTGAAGGAGTATAGGACTGTGATGCTGCATAGGGATATGGATCTGGCTAGGTTGATGACACATTCCAAGCAGATAGAGGTGGATAAGATTATAGAGAAAGATAGAGTGAGGGGTAACAAAAGAGCTAGATCTGAGTAGCATGAGTTTAGCTAGCCTAGATTCCATGGAGGGAACCGCCCTAAGTTTTTAAAACGTTCGTCTATGTCAGCGCCTTCACCAGTTAGTACTCTCGTGCCTAGAGGCAAACAAGAGAAATAAGTAGGTCTTTTATGTCTAGGTCATTGAACAGTGTTGGTAACAGGCCCCATTGTCCTCCCTATTCTAAATATGGTAGAAATTATCCCAGTGAGTGTTTCGTAGATCTGAGGGGTTGTTTTGGCTGTGGAAAGTAGGGCCACAGACTTAGAGATTATCCTCATACTAGACAGGGGAACAGAAATGCCCGACCTCAGGCACAAGCTACTAGTGCACCAGTTCTTGTAGCCCATCCTGCCCCTACTTTGGGAGCTTCATGTAGAACTGCTGGCGATCAGTGCCAGAACAGATTCTATGCCTTACCATTCCATCAGGAGTAGGAGAACTTTCCCAATGTTGTTACTGGTATGCTTCACATCTTTTGTTTTGATGTTTACGAGTTGTTATACCCTGGGTCAAGTCTCTCTTATATGACCCAACTTGTAGCTGGGAATTTCAAACTGAGTCCCGAAAAGATTTTTGAGCCCTTCCTAGTTTCTATATAGTAGGGGAGTCAGTTGTTGCTAAATAAGTGTATAGAGATTGTCCTGTTACTGTTCTTCATAGAGTTATACTTATGGATTTTATAGAGTTAGACATAGTGGTTTTGACGTTATTCTGGGATAGATTAGCTTCATTCTTTTTATGCATCTATAGATTGTCGTACCCGTGTGGTCAAATTTTAGTTTCCTGATGAACCAGTGTTTGAGTGGTCCAGGAGTTTGGTATCTCCCAAGAGTCATTTTATCTCCGATCTCAAAGCCAGAAAGTTAATATCCAAGGGTTGCATCTACAACCTAGTTAGAGTCAAAGACACTAAGTCTGAGGCTCCAACTATTTAGTCAGTCAAACTTGTTAATGAGTTTCCAGATGTTTTTTCAAAAGATTTCCCAGGGGTACCTCTCGATAGAGAAATAGAATTTGGGATTGACCTTCTTCCCGATACTCAGCCTATTTCTATTCCACCATACCGTATAGCACCTGCAGAGCCTAAGGAGTTTAAAGAGCAACTCAAAGATTTTTAGACAAAGGTTTTATTAGGTCCTGTATTTCTCATTGGGGTGCACCTATTTTATTCGTGTGAAAGAAAATCAGTTCTTTGCATATGTCCATTGATTATTGTTAGCTTAACAAGGTCACCGTCAAGACCAATTATCCTCTGCTAAGAATTAATGACCTATTTGATCAGTTACAAGGTGCAAGTTATTTCTCCAACATAAACCTTAGATCTGGCTATCACCAGCTTAAAGTCATGGAATGTGATATTCCAAAGATAGCTTTCCAAACCTGCTATGGTTATTTTTAGTTTCTAGTTATGTCTTTTGGGCTAACCAATGCTCCAGTAGCCTTTATGGACCTCATGAATTGAGTATTCAAGCAATATCTCGATTTTTTTGTCATTGTCTTCATAGTTGACACCCTTGTGTACTACCATAATGAGAATGACCATGCGAATCACCTTAGATTTATCTTCCAAACTCTTAGAGACCACCAGTTGTTCGCCAAATTCAGTAAGTATGAATTTAGGCTAAGGACGGTATCCTTTCTGGGTCATGTTGTTTCAGTCGAAGGTATTAGAGTTGATCCCCAAAAGACATAAGTTGTAAGAAATTAGCTTAGACCTATCTCTCCATCTGACATTAAAAGTTTCTTAGGTCTAGCAGGCTACTACTATCTTTTTGTTGATGGTTTCTTTTCTATTGTGTGTCCTATGAACCGGTTGACCCAAAAGACAGTTAAATCCAATGGTTAGATTCTTGTGAGAAGAGTTTTCAGGAGTTGAAGACTTAACTTACTTTAGCCCCTGTGTTGACTTTGCTTGATGGTATATATGGTTTTATGGTTTATTGTGATGCCTCTAGAAATGGTTTGGGTTATATGTTGATGCAAAGAGGTAAGGTTATAGCCTATGCCTTTAGGCAGTTGAATCCGCATGAGAAAAATTACCTAACCCATGATCATAAGTTAACTGCTGTGGTCTTTGCTTTGAAAACCTGGAGACACTATCTTGGTGTCCATGTTGATGTGTTTACTGATCATAAGAGCCTGCAATATGTGTTTATTCAGAGGGAGTTGAATCTTAGGTAAAGGAGGTGGTTGGAGTTATTTAATGACTATGATATGAGTATGTTGTATCACGGGGCAAGGCTAATGTAGTGGCAGATGCCCTTAGCAGGTTGTCTATAGGTTGTGTTGCCCATGTAGAGGAAGGTAAGAAAGAGTTATCTCGTAATGTTCATTATTTGGCTAGATTAGGTGTTAGGTTGCTTGATTCAACTGAGGGAAGTACTTTGGTGCAGAGTAGTTCTGAATCCTCTTTAGTTACGGAAGTGAAGGAGAAGCAAGATAAGGATCCTAGTTTGGTCAGACTGAAGGAGGCAATTAAGGACCAAAAGGTAGGGTTTTCTCCTAAGGGGGATATGGTGTGTTGAGATTTCAAGGTAGATTATATGTTCTATGTGTTGATGATGTAAGGTAGAGGATTATGGCTGAAGCACATGGCTCGTGGTATTCTATTCATCCTGGTATTACCAAGATGGACCACGACTTACGGGAAATCTATTGGTGGAATGGTATGAAGAAGGATATAGCCAAATTCATAGGAAAGTGTGCAATGTTCCAACAGGTTAATGTAGAGCACCAAAGACCTGGTGGTATGATACAAGAGTTTGGTATACCCACTTGGAAATGGGAGGTGGTGAATATGGACTTTGTGACCGAATTGCCTCTTTCGCGTCGTCATCATGTTTTAATTTGGGTTGTTGTGGATAGGCGAACTAAGTCCGTGCATTTCTTTCCCATGCATATATCTTATACAGCTGAGGCTTATACTAGATTGTATATCCGGGAGTTAGTCAAGCTGCATGGAGTTCTCTCGTCCATCATTTTGGATAGGGGCACTCAATTTACTTTTCAGTTTTAGAGGTTTTTTTTGCAAGGTCTTGGTACCCAAGTTCTTTTGAGTTCTGCTTTTCACCCGCAGACAGATGGTCAGGCTGAGAGGATCATTCAGACCCTAGAGGATATATTGCGGATGTGTGCTCTTGATTTCCAAGGTAGTTAGGCTGAGCATTTGCCATTGATATAGTTTTCCTATAACAACATTTACCATGCTATCATCGAGATGGAACAATTTGAGGCCTTGTATGGCAGGAGATGTAGATCACCCATAGGTTGGTTTGAAGTAGGAGAAGTTGCTGTGATTAGGACTGGTGTAATATTTAAAGCTATGGGCAAAGTTAAGATGATTAGAAAGAGGTTGAAGACCGCCCAGAGTCATCAAAAGTTTTATGCCAATGTAAGGAGAAGAGAATTTGAGTTTGAAGTGGATGATTTGGTATACTTAAAGATTTCACCCATGAAAGGGGTGAAGAGGTTTGGTAAAAAGGGAAAGCTTAGTCCTCATTATGTTGGCCTGTATAGAGCTATGATCCGTGTTGGTAAAGTAGCCTATGAGGTTGAATTGCCTGCAGAGTTGTCAGCTGTTCATCCTATTTTTCATGTCTCCATGCTGAAAAATCATATTGGTAATTCCATTATAGTAGATCCCTCAGAGAGTACTAATATTTAGAAGGTCTTTCCTTCGATGAGATTCCTATTGAGATCCTAGATTTTTAGATCCGTAGAATAAGGAACAAAGTAGTTCCCTTAGTCAAAGTTTTATGGTTGAACCAGTATGTTGAGGGTGCTACTTGGGAGGCAAAAGCAGACATGCAATTCAAGTACACACACCTCTTTTTTTGCCAGTTCAAGTTAATCTGAAGGTTTTATTCTTCCTTAATTTAGCCATTCTAATCTAATGTGCAGCTATGTATCTATTCTTGCATGAGTTCTTGCAATTTCTGAGGTATTCAAGAGTTTAGAGAGATTCAACTATATTTATTCTATTTTTTCCTATGTTCCTAGTCTAACTAGCGATATTCGAGGACGAATGTTTCTAAGGGAGAGATATTGTAAGACCCTGTAAATTTCCATCGTAGTCCGAGCCTTAGAGCGTGTTAAGTGAAGTGTAATTCCGGCCCTAAAAGATTGAGAAGAGACTTCCTAAGTGATTGGTGTTTAAACCATATAGAATTTTCTTAAATTTGACTTTTTTCATGTAGAGAATTGAATTAGTTTTCCGACGATACCAATTTCGTTCAAATTAGATATCGGGGTGAGAAGTTATGATCATTTTACTGAGAGTTGTCGGAACCGCCCAGGTGCGACGATGATCTGATGGACTGTCAAGGCTGCGACAGACCATCGCCACTAAGGCAGTATGGTCTCATCCTAGTCATCGTGCAACAGATGATCCGACGAACCGTCGGACCTGCAATGGACCGTCGATCCAGCCGTTGCATCAAGGCAGTGTTGCCCGTGTTTGGTCATCGTGTGACGGATGACCCAATGGACCGTCGGGCTTGAGACGGACCATCGCTCTGACTGTCACAGACCCCGTTCAGTATTTTTAAGTCCTTTTTAAAAACAACTTTTAGGTCTATTCCATGTTATCCCTTAGATATATTCCAAACAAACTTGATAGCCTCATTATCTCCCAAACCTCATTTCGTACATGTCTTCTCCTCAGTCTATGGAGATTGAGTCATAAGCCTAGATAGGATTGTAGCTAGTTGATTATTCTGTGCTACTACTGAATAAGCTAAGGCAGTGAAAGCAACCCTGAGATCGAAGTGAAACACATGCTCATTTAGCGGATCTGCCTAAATGGGTGGAGGCGCTGGCTGGTTTCCAGTTTTACTTTTATTAGTGTTTTTGGGAGACATATTCTGTAAACGAAGGGAAGAAAAAGATTAGACTAAGAGTTCAATTTCATCTTATGCTCACTCGCACCATATGAATACTAAAAGAAGGGAAACTTTTACTTAAAATATCTCACAGCCTCCTGTCCATAAGTATGGCGTGCTACACACCTATGCACAAGACAATACTTGATATGGCTTTCAGACTTCCTAGAACTCTATTGAGTCTGTACCTCGGACTCTAAACGGTACTAGCAACCCCGAAGGACCACCAGCTAACCCATGACTGGTACCTGCTGTGAGCACTAAACAATAGTAACACTGTAATAATAATATAAACGAAATAAATACGGAAGTAAGGGATGTAAACAACATAAGGTTCATAATTGAAACAAATACTGAGTACTAAACTCTGTATACTAAAACATCTATCTGAAATACTCTAGTCTTAAAACCTCTAACTGACTGAGTTTGGATTTGATGGGACAAGCCCTCAACTAACTCTAACTACTGCATACTGAAATACTAATATAATTTAATAACTTTGTCCTAGAACAATGAGGACTCGCCACTAGGCCTGTTACTAATAGAGTGGGCTGCTAAGTGCGGTCGAGACCTCATACGTCTAAACCTATGATATAAATCATCATAGCACAAAAGAAAGGTATGCGTTAGTACTTTAAATATACTAATATGCTAAGTGAGGTAGGTTGATATGCATGGGTTTATATGCATGAACAAATAACTGATTGGGTAGCATGAATATAAATAAATAAGAGTACATGCATGAATACATAAACTATAACTGAGATCATATCAATACTGGATGCTGTATTCTAAATATCGATAAACTGATATCTGAGTTTACTGATACTATAATACTAATAACTTAATGACTGTTTTTTGATAGTCCTGATTCTGTATAATGGAATTGTGTTAAGTTCCATGCTGAGTTGTATGACTGTGTCTGATAGTCTTGATTCTCTAGAACTGGACTGAGTTCTATACTATGACTGAAACAAAAACTGTGGGAGATAATCATCTAACCGACATACCCCAAATGAGGTAACTGAGTTGGGGTCCAATCTTTAACCCCAATTAGAAGGGTGTCAGTACCGCACCACTAGTAAATACAAGTGCTTAGTCACCCTCATCTGGCAGGTGGTACCCTTAACTAGCAGGTAGAACTCCTCATCAACCCTCAACTGGTAGGTTGATTTCTAAACCTACGATAGCTACATAGTTCTGGAATACAAGGATTTCTTATAAGGTCACACCATGTATTGGCAAGTGCGTCCCCATCCTCAGGTTCACTCGGTGTTGAATCCTACTCCAAACTAAATAGACACTAAACTAATTTCTAAACTATGCTAGGACAGACTGAACTATTACTGATCGTGCTGTCTATCTGAACTCAACTGAATTCACTGGGTTTTGTTATCTAATGGAGTACTACTAAATTCTATTAGAGGACTGAGTTTTCTGAGTTCTGAACTGAATACTACTAAGTCAAGTTCTGAACTGAACAATACTGAGTTCTGGACTGAATACTGAATTAGGACTGATTACTGAGGTGCTACTATTTGTGACGCTACTAAGACTGTTCTGTAACTACTTTAGCTCTTGGCAAGCAATGATATTTTTTGGTATTGAATACCCTCAGGACTCGATAACATGAAAAGTAAAACACTGCATGACTTTAATAGCACAATAGTACTTGTTTACCAATAATGCATCCATTTAGACATTTTTGTCAAACACTAAATATACATGGGCTTGTGTATGATTGAAATCACATAATAACATATCATGCTTGCACTAGTCAATTCATATAAGCATTTTGTCAACACTTGGGAGAAATGGGCATTTCACATATCAATTAACATGTAATACTATCATGGATACTACATTCACTTGAAATTTAAGATTTCAGCATGAAGTTAACATAATTCAATCCATATCTAACTAGTTTTCATGAAACTTTTGATAAATCATGAAATTGAAAATCCATTCAGCAACGTAGTTAAGATTACATTCAAATCCAACATAAAATCTATGAGTTCAATTAAATTGTAGTTTAAAAGAATTTCATAAACTCCAAGGGTGCAAGGAAACCCTTGGATAAACACTTCACATACCTTTGTATTCAAATTTCTAAAGATTGACGGAGTGTTCTTTAATCTTAATCTAGAAATCAAAGGCCCTAGGGTTTGTTCGTAAGAGCAATTTGAGAGAAAGTGAATGTTTTTTCCTAGGAATGACTTAATCTCATGTTTTTTGGGCTGAATAGGGGTGGTAAAAGACCCAATCATCCCTTAGGACGCAGAATTTTACTAACTAAAAATGTGTCTAGTGACGTGCAGCCCGACGTGCCGTGTCGATGGGATCGATGCTATGGCTGACGCGCCTCATCGAGTCTGCATTGGATCACTAAAATTTGACACTGGGAGATGAGGAAACATTTTCGATGCGATAGTTAATGCGGCGCATCGAGATCGCGTTGATCCACTAATTTGAACTCCCAAACTTGATTCAAAAAATGTTCGCAAAATTCAAAACTTGTCCAAGGACACCTACTGGCATTACTTATCATAGATCAACCAAAAAATATTTAAAGGTAGAGTGGACAGTGAAATAAGATTTCCAACTTATAAAGTCTTAAATAACTCTAAGTATGGACACTTAGCTGAAATTTTTAAGTCTAGGACCTCCCTTTCATGCTCTAAAGGGATAAGTTAGGCTTAGAATTTTGTGGGCTCTTACAGTAACAAAATCAATATTAATTATGTCCCATTTCCACACCATTAATTCAATCTCTTAGAGTAGCCCACTAGGACTTAAGTTCTCCACATTCACTTGCTAACATACAATACACTAAGAAAAAAATTCCACCACATCCTATTTCATGTTATTCCACCAATACCTCTCTTTGAGATCATAATACATCTTTGTAGAACCTAGATGAACCATTTACTGGGACTTATTAGGCCTCGACAAAAATCATACCTCATAACCCATCCACATTCGAAACACCTAACTTTCCTTGGTACCTGAAGATACCATCACCACCAATCTCAAAGTCCATCACCATTTTCTAACCCATATCATTCTTAATCTTCATCAAAAAAGGATCTAACACCTGATTCTATTTTATTTTTGAACAAAAAGATGACTTCTCAACCTTTAGTACTATCATAATATCATTCTCAAAGTCTAAGAAATGGAACCAAGGATTAGCCAGAAACTGAAATCCTTTACCAATTCTCGCTTATCCTTATCCATATCCGACGAGCTACACATAGACAACCTGCTAAGAGCATCATCAACAATGTTAGATTTACTTGGGTGGTAGTGAAGACTCATATCATAGTCCTTCAGCAACACAAGCCACCCACTTTGCTTTAGATTAAGCTCCTTTTGGGTAAACACATATTGTAGGCACTTATGATCCGGAAAGATATCTTCATGCACTCTATATAAATAGTGATGCCAAATTTTCAATGTGAACACCATAACTAACTACTCCAATTCATGACTGGGATAGTTATCCTCATGAACCTTCAATTGTCTAGAGTTATAGAAAACCACTTTACCATGCTACATCAAAACATAGCCCAAACCAATTCGAGACTTATTACAATAAACCAAAAATCCCTTTGTATCGTTAGCTAGAGTCAATACTACCGGTGAAGTCAACTTATCTTTTAGATTCTCAAAACTACTGTTACAAGCATTAGACCAAAGGAACTTCACATTATTTTGAGTCAATTTGGTCAATGGAGTAGCAATAAAAGAAAAAATATCCACGAACTCCTATAATACCCGACCAAACATATGAAGCTCTAAGCATCGATTGGAGTCATGGGTCTAGGCCGCTTCTTAACCACAACAATCATCTAAGGATCCAATATAATCCCCTCACTAGACAGAACATGACCTAGAAAAATTATGGCATTCAACTAGAATTCACATTTAGAGAAGTTAGCATACAACTGCTAATGTTTCAACGTATGCAACACAAGGTGGAGGTTATTTGCATGATCCTCCTTATTCATAGAGTTCACTAAGATATCATGAATAAAGATAATGATGAATAAATCAAAAAATTAATGAAAGACCCTCTTCATCAAATCCATGATTATCATAGTGGTATTGGCTAATTCAAAAGACATGACCAAGAACTCAAAGTGCCCATACCGGGTACAAAAAGTCATCTTAGGGATATCCACCTTCTTAATCTTTAACTGATGATTTTCAAATTTAAGATGATCTTAGAAAAGAATTTGGCACCCTGAAGATAATCGAAAAGATCAACAAGCCTCGGAAGGAGATACTTATTCTTAACTGTCACATTATTCAATTTTTGATAATCAATACACATCCAAAAAGAACCATCCTTCTTTCACATAAACAATACCGGTGCACCCCACGGGGATACACTAGGAAGGATGAAACCCTTGTCTAAGAAGTTTTTCAATTTCTTCTTAAGCTTCTTCAGCTCATCTAGAGTCATTCTATGTGAGGGAATAAAAATAAAATGAGTGTCCAGAATAAGATCAATACCAAAATCAATCTTGCTATCAGGAGGTACCCTGAGAAAGTTATCAAGGATGACCTCGAGAAATATATTTACTATAGGAACAGAATGCATAGAAGGACCTTTTGAGTTAGAATCTATAACCCAGACAAGATGATATAGATACCCCTTTAAGATTACTCTCCGAGCTCTAAGATATGATATAAACTCCCACCTAGGAGGTAGGGAATCCCCTTTAAAATTGACCTTATAGGTCTAACAATCTAGGGAAGCATAGCACGAGTGCAACCAGTCCATCGCCAGAATAACATCAAAATCAATCATGTCTAACTCTATCAAGTCTACCATAGTTTCTCTACTACCAAAACCTACCAAAACTACCTATAGACTCTACTGACAACCATCGAGTCTCTTATTGAGGTAGAAATAGAAAAAGGGTCCCACAAACTCTTAGGACCTAAACTAAAATGCATAGCCAGAGAAAGGACCTCAAATCAAGTAAATAGTACAAATAATGGGAAAAGAGTTTCAACATACCAATAACAACATTTAGAGATACCGCAGACTCCTAACGAGTAGTGAAAGCATAAAGGCAATTTTGACCAGTGCCGGAGATAGAGATTGCACCCTTGTTATAAGAGATGTTTGAAGAGGTAACATATACCTTATTCACCCTAGAAGTAACTCTAGAGAGACAGTACCGCTGCATATCTCTAATTTGACAATAAATAAATATTAGTTCCTTTCCTTCTTATAATGACTACGATAATGCTGACTACAAAATTTATAAGAAGGGTTAGGATGGTGCACACTGGGCCTCACTAGCCCGAGAATTGGCAATCTGTTCCTTAGAAGTATCATAACCCTAAAAACGTTTATCCCCAGATGGCTTTAGGTAAGGAGAACTAGCCATCTAATAGGACTTAGTACTCCCCGAACACTTCCTATTAGGCTACCTCCCACTCTCCTATTCACTCCCACTTTATTAAAAAAATTGAAACCTCTTACTCTGAATTTCACAAACCTCAATCTGTTTCTTTTTCTTCTATTTGACCTGTTCTATATGCATAACTAATCTTGAGGTATCCTTATCCATGATAAATAATGTAGCCTTACTCTCAAGTATCAACTCACGAGACAATCCCAAAGCAAATATTCTCATTCGGGCCCTTATATTAGATATCAATTTGGAAGCATACCTGGTCAACTAATGGAATTTCAAGGCATACTCCTTGACGGTCATCATCTTTTTTTTTAAATTAATAAATTCTTATGCTCTAGCTTCCTTCAACTCCTGAGGAAAGAAGTAGTCCAAAAACACACTAGAGAAATCTTCCCACATGGCAAAACTAGCATCCTCACCCATCAAATTTTCTTACTTGTCGGACTACTAGTACACCACTTTTTCTATTGGTAGGCAACCAACTATACTTCCTCAACTTTTATAGAATGCATAACCCAGAAGATCTTTTCTATCTCATCAATGATACTTTAAGGATCCTCTTTAACCTTTATACCAGTTCACATTGGATGATGCAACCTCATAAATTAACCAACTCTAATAGACTTAGATGAACCCATAACAACACTAGCAAAACCAGACCATTGTGAATGAGATATCACCAACTAAGTCAACAGGGCAATGAAGCAATAGAACTCAACATTAGTAATCTCCCTTTGAGGCCTCTGAGTATGTGTCACTCTCAGGAGTATGATTAGTGGGGGATAAGTGGAGCCTTAAAAGGACAATTAGATAAAACAACCCTTGACAAGGTCTAGACCCAAAAAGTTGGATAAGCTCCATCCACGTTGTCCTCAGATGGGATAGAAAGGTTTACATGAACATCAAATTCTCTTGGAGGTATGATCTGAAAGGCAAACAAATAAAAATTAGAAGAATCCAATATCTTAGACTTTATATCTCAAAAATAAGACAACAAGAAAAGGAAATATTCCTAAATATCTTATTCACTCTCTCTTATAAGTGTGGTATGCTACACATCCATAAGAAGACTCTATTTCACATGGCTTTATGGACACCAAATTGACAATGAACCTAGGCTCTGATACAAACTTTATTATAACCCAAACCAGGGCTCTGGCTATTATGGGTAACGCAAGTCCCGCATGGACTGAAGATCACCCTCTTTACCTAACCTAACCAACATATCAACCATAAGTATCAGATGAATCCCAATTTTATAACAAGATAGAGCAAAATAAGGCTAAAAATACCTCAAGAAACATCTAACCATTCATCACTACAACATACCCAAGTGTACAGTAATCCACAAATCCTCTACATTTTGAAGTCTATAATATATTGGTACATGCTCTAGACAATAGACAAAGTCCAACTATAATAAAGTTTATGACAAGGGATAAAAAACCAAGAAATAAATGCCTTCCAAACTATGGAAGCTCACCACTTCAATGTCAACTCATGAGCCACTCAATCACCTAGTCACTATGGAGAAAAAGTAGAAAAAGTGTTGATCCCTATATCGCGTGGTGATATAACATCCGAAGATGGTTAGTCATAGAAATGGTAGCATGTACCTCAAATATTAGGATAAGACAATGCCATTATGTAAAATCAAGTCAAAACCTCATATGCAGTCACATGTATACATATATATAGTGTTGAGAATAGGGAACAAGGCTTAGAATGAACTTTTAAAACATTATTCTAGGCTATGTATCATAACCGTCATATAACAAGGCACCCACAAGCTATATGGGTCTAGCTCTCCCTAAGCTGGAAGGGCCCCAGAGCATGTAGCTGCACAAAGTTGGGAATTTCCATATTTGTATATGCCATTATAGGGGACTTAAACCTCCCAGCCTAATCAAGGTGACATAGCACTAATGTATACAATGTAGGACTCAAACCTCCCATTCATAAATCTATTTGGGGGACTCAATCTTCTCTGTAATATAGACATGGGCACCGGTTAGCATAGTTTCCATTGTTAGATGTTCAGACTCCACTTTCATGGCTCGGCTACACATCTTACTTTAAAGCCCAATTTAAAACATCACTTACAAATACACAAGACTATTCATCCACTTAATAACCAAAGGTATTTCGTTGGTATTGTCATACCAACAAACTTACAAGCGTACAACATGCCATAACCATTATTATTAAACATTTAGGACTCGAACCCATAGTCTATACAAAGACCTCAATTTAATCCAACATTTAGTTACTTAGACCCATTTAGCCAATTAAATAACCAAGGTTATAGTTCAAAACTATTTGTGACCCACAAGGTCTTTATGGAACCATTTTCTACCCATTTACATTATTAAGCCAATGCCTTAGATAAAATCACAATTCAATTCAATTTATGGTTACCCAAACCTTCACAAAATCATTCATCCTTCATTAGCATTCTTGTACCATGCATTAGTTTAAAAAATAATCAATCATGTGACAAGATCCTTCTCATGGACATTTTCACAAACAAGTTGAGGGCTTTCCATTATCAAGCCATTATTCAAGTAAAAAACCATCAAGTTACGGTTAATCATGACCTCTCTGTTTAAATAACAAATTCCAAGAACCCACATATGCAAAACCATTATTAAATCATGCATAAAAAAAGTTAAGACATAAGAGAACAATACTCAACAATATAAATTCAAACCCTCAACCATGGATTTCAAAACTATAATTTCTGATACAAACATAATGTTTAAACACATGAGTTTTATGAACTAACAATGAAGGAAGAGTTACATTCCTAAATTATTAAGATTCATGAAGAGATTTTGATCTTTAAGCCTCTAGGTGACCAACTTGATTAATCCCAAGCCCAATCACCTTGAGAGGTTTTTGGATAATTAAAGAGAGTGGTTTTGATCTTCCAAAGTGAGGAATGAGGGACCAAATAGTGTTACAAGACGTGGGTCCTTAAGGATTTAGGTGGGGAATTTCTAAAATACGCTCTGCTTAAAAATTGTAAAAAACTCGCAAGAGGGTACGATTTGTCCTCTCCACTCGTACTCTCATTATACGAGTGGTACCTTCCACACATATATTAATAACAATGTTGGACTTTATATTTTGTCTAACTTATGACTCATTAGCATAAATTGTACCCTATCATACAACTAGTGCCCTCAAACCATACCCTAAGTAGAATTTCAAGGCTTGACATTGAACTACATACGGTTTGACACTATACTTCTTGTATCATTTACAAATTACTCGTATGGTGCCTTCTCATCCCAAGAATAAAACTTGGCCAATGTGACACTGACAAACATATGACTAGGATCCTTAACCCAAATACACATCATACTAATAGTATGATGTAAGTCGTACGATGCACAAAAAGTTCAAGACTCAGGAAATTTTGCAAGGGCTGAAGTTTGGGGTGTTTCATTATCCAAGAACCATTATAATTGATAAGAGATAAGAGGGTAAAACATTTGTAAGGGAGTGACGCAAGTTGTGATTAATTCAATACTTATTTCAACTATTGAAGAATAGAAGTGTAAAAATGAGTTAGCAATTATCTCAAGTTTATAAGTAACGAACAAATGGCTTTAATGCTATATAAGATTTTGGCCCAATAAATTTGATTTTGATTAATAATGCAATTATGCATATTTATCAATATATTTAATGAAAAATAATAAAACTCAAGGATGCAGTTATGATTCTTGACAACAATTGTTTTAATAATAAATTCATAACGAGATGTATAGACAGAGATTAGTAGTTATGGTGCACTTAAGAGAAGTAGATAGTATGCCTCTAAGAAGGTTTACATCTACTTAGAATGTAGTTTTGAATATAAATTAAAGATAATAAAAGTTCAACATAGAAACTACTGAATTATGCCATATCAGACAATTTATCCCAAATAGTTTAAGTTCAGTAATAGTTGATAAAATTGACCATGCTAGAACTACGGGACGCAAAAGGTACCCCATAACTTTTCTACCATCAACAAGATTTCTTACCCAGTCTTTTAATTTCACAGAACAACATAAAAGAGACATTTCTTTTGATAAGGGATTCAAAAAGGTAACTTGAAGTACCATTACTCAATTTCAAATGCTGACTCTGTAAAAAAATTATACCTACTCAATACTATCACATTAATTGAAACAATTCTTGTACCCATAAAGAGGTGTGATAAGTGAAATTCTTAAAAAATAAGTCTCATCTACTTTTTAGTCACACCTCTCAAAATAATTTTGTCGGTGCATTCCATAAATTACTAGGGCTCATTAAAAAAATACCTCTTGACATCACAGAGTAAGCACTTTCTTTGATAAAGATTAAATTCTTTGGGGAATATATCATATATAATATAGTTGGGATAGTCTACATACCATGGTTCCACACACCCAGAAAGAACCATAACAAGTCATTGAGAAAAGCCTTATTGAATTTAATATATCCTAACTTTTCATTATTGGATTTAAGGAAAACAAATGATTTGCCATTTGATTTTCATATTGCTTCCTATCCTTCACTGAAAAATTGAATTCTTTGAGAAATAAGTTCTACTAGATAAGCTGAGGTTTTTCTTCTTTTCATATATCATGCATTGGATGGCCACATTGTAGGTATGGACGTTAGCGTGGTACCCAACAAGTAGGTACAAAACATATCAAAAGTGTACACTACAACGACAACTCCTGTTTGGTAAAATGTTACTTATTTTCCTTCATTTATAAATTTACTTGCACAATACATCAGGTGGAACAACTTATCTTTTTGTTGTCTAGGAACCACTCCTAATGCTATTTTGCTTGCATCATACATGAGCTAGAATAGAACTGACTAATTTGGGGCTACAATAATGGGGATTGATACAAGCTTCTCGTTTAGTCAATTAGATGCCTTTATAAAACATCCATCAAACTGAAACTTTGATTTTTTTTCAACAAGCTTGAATAATCGATAGTCCACCTTTGAAAAGTCTTTGATGAATCTCCGATAAAACCCACATCCCCTAAAGAACTTCACACACCTTTAACGGATATTGAAGGAGCCATTTGGTAATCATTTCAAATTTGTCTTGATCAACTTGGATGCCTTGCCTTAAGATTTAATGCCCAATTACAATTCACTTGTTCACCCTGAAGTGTCTTTTCTCTAAATTTAGAATCAGATTTCTTTCAACTTAACTTTGGAGTACATTGCTCAAATTTTCAAGGCATGCTTCAAATACGTCTCCTACAACCAAGAAATCATCCATAAGTAACTCTAAGTATCATCACCATATCCATGAAGATTGATAACATGCATTTTATGAATATGTCTAGCATTACATAACCTAAAGTACATCCTATTGAATGTAAAAGTTTTGTAAGGACAAAAGAAGGTTATTTTTCTTGAACCTGGAGTGTAATAGATGACGAGTAAGGAATTTATGATACATTTATCCTTAAAAGGGAAAAAATCAAGTCCTTAATACTAATTTGAGTTATTTTTAATGTTACTTTTGTTGATTCTTAGGGTTGAAGCCAAGAAGTGTTGATAAAGCATAAGGTTGAAGCCAAGAAGTGTTGATAAAGCATAAGAAAGCAAAAAGATAGAGCATTGGAGTTAAAATGCAAAAAGGAATTGTCAAAGTAGTTGGTAGATTACCAACGTTCATGATATATCACAAAAGTAGCCATTACTTTCCAAAGTTTAAAGTTCATACATGTTCTAATAGAACTAATTCAACGATGAGGAGAAATAGTTTTGCAAATAACTATAGAATTCAGTGACGGTGAAAGACCATCGGCAAAGTCAATAGTTGTCAATCACCGAATCTCAAGTTTAGTGTTAAAAATTCATTTCAGTGTATCACTATGGAGTTTGGTGAGGTAGTTTCTCGTTCACTAAAGTGAGTGCATTAGTAGTTTATAAATTCCTAGACCATTTTTTCTTCAACTTTAAAGAGCTTATTTGGCAGCTTTCAATCCATTTTTTGCTAAAATTTATATCTAGAAGCTTGTAATCAAAGCCCTATATTTGGAATTAGTTACTTTTTTCTTTTTCTACATTGAATTTAGATTAAACTTGTAAATATTTGGATTACATTGAAATCATTACATTGATGATTTCGACAAGCATATGGTATATTTTCACTTTTCTTATTATGCTTGGCTAAATTACCCAACTTGGATTGTCTTATTATTGAGTAGTGATTATTACATAGATAGTGCTAATTTGCCTTTTTTAATTTATTAATTCATTTTTAGGCCATCAATCCATGTTATAAACCTAAAATTAGAGGTTGCAAACTCTAATTGAGCTTATATCTTTTATCATCCTTAAAAAAAGGGGGTAAGGGTAAAGATTAATGGTTAACAATGAGTTTACTATTATCATTTAATGGTATATCTTAGACATAAGGTTATCATAGTAAGATATTTTATTGGTATGAACAAACACATGTAAGGTATTCGAAAGAACCAACGTGTGAAAGTTAATGTTGTCTTGAAAGAATAGCATCAGAATTAAAAACCCTAGCTTACTAATAACTTTTAATTTAATTTGTGTAAATGTTCCTTTACCCTTGTATGTAGTCATACTCATGAAGCCATAACACTAAGTTACTTTGACATTTTATTAATAATTATTAATACACATTTTTTTAAGCTAAGCTTACATTGATAAATAGATATATAACATTCAAACGAAACCCCAAATTTATTTTAATTGCATTTTATACATTATGAGCAACCATCTAATGACATATTAATCTTAAAGGCTAACCTATATCCTTCATTATTATGAGATCGATCCCAATTAAATATTTGGATAAATATATTGCATAAAAACCTTGTACATCCTTTCTAGAGTGTATTTGACCATTATAAAAAATGGTGTCGTCATCATGGAATGAAAGTTATCATTCATTTTGTGTAGTGTTTTGTATCACATGTGTTATCCATAGTTGGAATTTACGTTGTTTGCCATTTTTGTTTTTTAGGTAAGAATATAAGCAAACAAGGTATTATGATTTAACATGGAAGTAATACCATAGCTTTTGAAGGGAAATTTGATGATGACAATTAATTTGGAAAATCCCAATGGGCTAGTGCTTTCAACCTACCAACCACAGTAGGAAAGTGGATTTCCATGTCATCAACTTTATAATTCACTTAGTTTAAATGAAGGAAATGTTTAGTGGTCAAGCACATAAAGACCCAAACATGCACTTAAAGGATTTTATAGATGTTTGCAACATCTTTGAAATTGTAAACATTTCCCAAAAAATCCATCTTCTTGAGATTGTTCCTATTATCCTTGATGGTAGAGTTGGTGATTTGGTTAAGGGAGTTGCCCAAAGGTTCCATTACTTCATCGATTAAGCTAACAGAAGCCTGTATAGATAAGTTCTTTCCACCACCCTAGATGCTTTAACATTGATATATGATAACAAAATTTTACTAATTAATTGGTGAATCCCTACATTAGATTAGTCTATTGATACAACCATTAAAGTTTAGATAAGATGCATTTTCTAATGTTTTATTAGTTGGACTTATTGACGTTAACTATAGTCGATAACATAGTCAGATGATCTTTAATAAATCAAACCTTTAGGGTTTCTATTGATTGCTATACCAAATAAAGAAGCAACACAGAGCTTGGCACATATGAGATTGAGGGGTCCATGGGGACTCCCTCTATGTATTTTGTGAGAAAAGAACCAAGTAAAAAATATTAATAGATAGACAAAAATATGGCCAAGGTCTTGACACAAATGGATATCTTAAAAAACATGTTATGCGGCCAACCCCAAAAGCAATTACAGTCACAACTTTTATAAGAAATAGAGCTTATGTGGATGATGATGATGATTAACTTGATGAAGAGATTTATTACTTATCCAACCAAGTGTGGGGTTTCTAACCTACCTACCATAGGAAAGGTAGGAATCAAGGTTGGAAATATAGACTTAGAGATTGGAAGTATAAAGATTGGAGATATTGTGCCACTGATTGTTACTAAAGGACAAGGAAAGAGAGAGAGACCATGATTTAAGGGAAAAAGAGCATGATTATGATCAATATATCCCATCTTATGATAGAGAACAGAGAAAAGAGGGATCCTTCATAGATCCAAAAAATTACAAAAAAAAAGATGTGGTTTCTAGAATTCTTATGGTAGTTGAAGGAAACGATAAGATGCTCAAGAAAACAAAGCGTGACTTCTATCAATTAAATCAAACAATAACTTTAAATGTGTGTTTTATTAAATAGCTTTAGACCAAGTGATTGAAATCTCAACTTACCTCAACAGTAGATAAAAGGGAGGACTCCCTAGTGACATCGTGACAAATTCCAAGAATGATGCACATTGTATGGCCATTTCTACTAATAGCCAAAAGACACCTAGTGATGACATGGTGGATGTTGATCAGGACTCTTATGAGAAGTAGACTGAAGGTCAAGCATGTGTAAAGAGAAATAGGCTGAAAAAATTAATGAAAATGTCCCTATTACTAAAGAATAAAATATTGACAAATCGATAGAAGTTGAAAATATGGTTAAGAACAAAGAGAATCAAAAAGTGGTCAGTGATAATGTTTCAAAAATGGAAGAAAACTCAGTTGGATCAAAAGCAACAATAAAAATACCTCCTCAATTCCCATAAATATTCAAGAGAAAAGAGTACGATGCTAAATTGAAGAAGTTTCTCTCTAAAATAAAAAATTTATCCATAAACATTCCATTACTAGAGGCCTTGCTTGAAATGACTAGTTACTCACATTTTATGAATGATTTGGTAAACAAAATAACAATCCTCGATTTTGAAATAGATAAAGTATCATACAATTGTAGTTCCATAATGTCACGACCTTAGACTTCCCCTAGTCATAATATGGTGCTTAGAACCATAAGTGATTTCAAGCAAACCCATGGTACTGCATAATGATTGACCAATTGATTAAAACATATATAAAAGCTAAACTGACTAAGCAAAAGAATAATCATGAGATAAATTGTTTTAATACACAACTGTTAAGTGTTTACAATACTATAATATGAAAGAAAGAGGAACTTATATACAATGACTCTGACTGGCCATTTATGAAGCCTTTATTAGTACTGCCTATAAGCAGTAGGAACATGACCCCCAACTATCCCTAATCAATACATATAAATAAAATAAAAAAAGAACTACAACCGACTTGAGTCCTCAAAATATGAGAACTCATCCCATGCTAAGTGAATGTTATGATCTACTTAGCTATGACCCCCAACTAAGTGAATGTTAGGTAGAAAAGGTATGCTATCAGTACTTTGGAATGTACAGATATGTGAGATATGCAATAGTCATGACAATACACAAAACATGCCTTCAAACTGAGAATGTAAGCCATTTGCTGATCGATATACATTTAAAACATGTTTGAAAATAAAAGTAGTGATAGTTTGAAGATTTATAGTATAAAAGAAAGTAAAACTAATTTGAAGATCATGTATGAATACTGGGTTTGAAACTATGGGATTTGAACTGAGGTAATGACCCAGTATAAACATGTACTGAATGAAGATGAATAACTAAATATAGGGTTATGCATAATCTAAAAACTAAACATAATCTGAAATGTGAATTGAGGATGATAGGAGCTAACAATAACTAACATACCTCAATTTAAGAAAATTGGGGTCGAACTTGTAACGTAGTTGGAGGGTGTTAGTACCTTAATAAGGGTACGAACACTGGCTGACGTGGATATACTAATCTAATATCGCAATGGACTAGGGTGTCAGTCCTATGTGTCGGGTAACCCCTTATAACCTATGATGACACAATAGTTCTAGAACTTAGGGACTTATACTTAATGTCTCAGTCCTAAGTAACGGGTGAGCCTTTATCCTTATGTTCATTCGCTGCTGAGTACCACTCCCAACTAAACGATACTTAAGAATGATATGTGCTTAATATAGTAATATTCTTAAAAAATAGAAACATATGCATAGTTTGAAGTGCTCAAAACATTTCAACTGATAGATACATGAAATCCTATGTATCAGGTGTTCACAACTTACTAGATCTATCTAATGCAATTAAACTTCATAATATTAGAAGTTGATCATAATAGAGAAAAGGAAAATTTCATAGCATGAGTCCAAAATGATGAATTTTCCAAAATTCCAAGGGTTGATAATTCTATGTCTATAAAAATACTAAGTTACATGGAAAGACATGGTATGTCAATTAATATGTATTGAATCCGCAAAATCATGATAATAGTGCTTAATAATCTTGGAACTAATAAATCTCATATTGCTTGATCATATGCTTTAAATCTTAACTAATAGTATATAAACATGCTTGGATTTTAGAATAGCGTGAATGATATGATATGGGCTTAAGGAACCATGAATAATCATTAAAACAAGCTTATGAGTGAAAAATATATCATGGGGAATTGAATTTATGCTTGGAGTAACAATTTGGGTAAAACCCTAGTTTATATAGATCATAAAATTCAGGAAAAAAAATCATAATTTGGGAATGAGGATGAAAGGAGATTCTGATTGAATACCCACATACCTGATTACTTTTCATTCTTGAATTGATGATTTGAGGATTTAAACTTGGAGATGAAGAACCTTAATTTCTTGATCTGAAGGAGTGGAAAATCACATGTTTCTTGGTAATTTGTTTGTTGTGTTTAGAATGAGGAATTTAGATTTGTTTATGCTTTATAATAAGTCTTAAAATAGCTTTCACAACGTAGTTATGGGCTTAAAAGAGTGGGATAAGACCAAAATAATACTTAATATCATTTGAAAACTCTTGAAAGTAGTACTGGCGGCTTAGGCCTTGACTCGTCGGGTCTGCCTAGGAGTCATGGCTTGAGCCATAGTCAGGGACTCAATTTGGACCTTACTTCCCTGGTAACAACTCCCTCGTAATGAATCATTATATCTGATAATGAGTCATTATCAGGGTCATTTTCACTAGCAGCTAATACAGTGCTTCAATAATTTGGCCATAACTTTTTACTCAGATATTGGATTAAGGCAAAAATTAGTGGAATTGGAAAGATAATTCTATTATATATCTAATGTTGGGCCTTGAGGACAAAAATTCTTAGTAACCCAAAAGTTATATCCTTTTGTATTTGACTATAGTTATATTCTTCACAAAGAATTTAATACCTAAGGTATGTTTTGACTTGCCTATAAGCTAGGAGGTATTTAATGTGTTAATATATATCCAAATAACTAATAAAACTACCAAAATACGAGGTTTGATTTTGCATGAACTTATATCATGGTTCAAATATTGGCTTCAATTTTTAGGGTTTTACACTATCCCCCATTGCGATAATTTGTCCTTGAATAAAGACTGAATTGGCTGAAAGGATAGGAAAGAGCTGCAATCCCTAACATAGAATTAGAAGAGATTAATATTGAAATAATGACTAAATTTTCAAATAAAACTTTTACTATTTTCTCAATTTAGTAACTCACTAGTATTGTCTTGCTGAATTTTGAAGGTGCATAACTAGCATTATATCAATTTCTTAATCTGGGAATCTATTATGGTTGGAATTAATTTAGACTTTTATTAAGGACTCAAAGATATTTACACATAGGATGAATAAAAATAAATAACCTCACGGAAATGGGAATATGAATGAAACTCAGGATAGTAAGACTAGATGAAAAAATGGGAAACTACAAGACCTTGTTTGTTTGATCACTGAATTGAATTTCTGCCTATACAGACTAACTCATATAGAGAGTCTTATAACTAAACTGAAGCATTCCTTATGCGAACATATAATTATAACTGGAATTGATAGATAATTACATGAAATTTCTAAGAGTCACTAAGAAAGGAATATGTGTTACCTTCAACGCTTCTTGTAAGAGGTCCTGATACAATTAGGGAGGTATGAATTTTAGGTATGATCTGAGTGAGATATTTAAAATGGATTATAAAATGGTGTTAGTATCCAAGTCTTCTAGTTTGAGCTCGTAGAATAGGAATGAATAAGGGACAAATATGAGATATCCCTGGTCCACAGTTATATAACAAGGAACTAGAGTATCTTAGGATAAAAGTAAGGTTAGGACTAGTATAGCTTAATTGATGTGGATGATAATTCTATAACTTAGCAACATTCCTCTACTATGCTCTTTTTTATGAACCTACCACACTTAAGCTAAAATTTGTAACTTTCTTATGGGTGCGCTACAAATGACTGCTAAAGCTATGTCTGGCCTAACTGAATGATATCACTCTATCCAATCTTAATTCAGAGATACATGGCTCCACCAATTCAAGGAATACAATAGTCTTAACCTCGAAAATACTACATTCTATATTCACTTGGAGCTATCACTCTAAAAAATACACTTCTTTTTGCCACCTTAACAATCAACCTTAAGTACTAATCAAAGAGTCACTAACCATCTTAACACATTATTTGTTGGTATACCAATAAGTCATTCAAGACTATCACAAAATTGCCAACAACATCACCATCAAAGCATAAGAAGATGCATTGAATTACTAGAACATAGAGGTATTGTAAGAGAGGGATACTCTGAAATCTCGATGTAAGGATTTTCATGAATTTGGCACATAATAGACCCTGAGGAGTAAAATATAATTTGAATAAACTCGTTTAAGAGATCTGATATGAGAGCATACATGATGTAGTGTGATCTCACTAGTCACTAAGGATGTGTCATGAGTACCTAGAACTGAGCATATTGTAAAATATGAGTACATGAGTCATGAGTTTTTTGACTTAGATTGAAATTCATAATTCAATGGATTATGAGTCGTACTTCTAAGTGAACTATCTCTCCTTATACTATGAACTAGTTGTGGACATGGTTCTGTATAAAGTACATTAACATGTGATATGATCATAGAGATGAATTTCTAGGCAAGAGTAGAGTGTCGCAATGATTGAAGTACAAAAAATTATACCAAGATAAGAATAGTTCAGGTTTCTTCCTCCCCTAGTATTGTTCTAAAACTTATTGGCATCACTACTAGATTCTGATAACCTGACTTGATTCCTTGTTCAATCATCTCCCTCTTAGATTGAATCCAACCTTCTATGATTGTGGACTTCTGCAATAATCTTTAAACATAACTGCAATTACTCTACTTTTGAATTCTGGATATAGCAGTGCACATAAATACTAAACTCCTCTTGAAAGACTAAACCTGAAAGTTTAAAACCCGTTGCTAGTACTTTCTTCTAAGATACAACTCTTAATTTTCAATAGCCCCAATAGACATTATATAATAACTTAAACACTTACTAAATTAGAATCATCAGGAGTATCACCATACCCTGAGTTCACATTTTTTCCTTCTATAATTTTAAACTCTTCTTTCTATGAGACTAATCGTCAATAATTCAATCTTCATTTCTAACAATTAATATGGATAGCCATAGAACTTCTTATACACTAATACCACTTAGTACTACTTTAATAGGAATCATGAAACACTAATCCTCTACAATAATTTTTTTGAACAAATTCAACCTTAACAAGATTTTATATCTTGTGGCCACTGCCTAATCTAGATTGTTGATAAACAACCAACATACTCTAAGTCCCCTTATTTGTTAAATCCTTCTCAAAGTTCTAATACAATTTACACAATACCTTTCTGTACCCATGGATACATAATCTACTAAATTTGGATATACATTATCTCGACTTCATTGCTGCTACAGTTTTAGGTTATGCTCTTAACTCTAGGTCATGTTTTAATAGGATTCTAAGAGCACATCTAACTTAGGAAAAACACATGATTTTCATGAACATGAATGAACTTATTTTTCAATAATTAGAACTTACAAGAACTGACGGAGTTCTATAAGCCTGCATGTAATCTCATAACTGTCTATGGGGATTCTCTGAGAAATCCCTATTGATAGGAATTTAAGATTGACTAGTTCTATTGTATTAAAAATAAGGCACAATCAGTAGGAATAGACAAAAGATTGAATCTGTATGTGTTTCTTAGAGAATATCTCTACTACACGACCTACGATATAAAAGAAGGGAAATATTTCCTCAATGCCTTATAGCCTCTAGAAGAAATGTACAAATGTCTTTATACTATTTTGTAAGACTCTACAAGACATGACTTCATTGACACCCTTGGAAACTTGAACATTGAATGCTAATACCATATTTTTCATGGTCTGAGACTACCCCTTAGTCGTAACATGGTTCTTAGAACCATAAGTGATCCCAAGTTATCTATGGTACTATCATAATGATTGAGAAGTTGATTAAAACATATAAAAAAGTAAAACTAATTGAGCAAAAGAATAATCATGCGCCAACTTGTTTCAAGATACTACTATTAAAATTTTACAACACTGTAATTTAAGAGAGAGGAACTTAAGCTACATACAATAACTCTAACAGACCATTTATGAAGCCTCTATTAATGCTGACGATAGGTAGCCAGGACATGAGCAGGACATGAACCCCAACTATCTTAATCAATACATACAAATAAGAAAATAAAATACAAGAACTGCAACTGACTTGAGTCTTTGAAATATTAGAATTCATTCTCTACTGGCTAAATGTTATGATATGCTTGGCCATGATTATACAGTAAGCACCTGAATCTACATCACATGAATAATGAAGGTAGAAGAGGAACGCTACCATTACTTTGGAATGTACTAAGTATGTGAGATATACAATAGTCATGAGAATACTTAGAACATGCCTAGAAACTGAGAATGTAATCCATTTGCTGAACTATATACATTCAAAATATGTTTGTACGTAAAAATTATGATAATTTAAAGATTAATAGTATAAAAGAAAGTAAAACTAATATAAGTATCACATATGAATACTATGTTTAAAACTGTGGGATGTGAACCATCCAAAGACCAAGTACAAAATGTACTAAATGAAACTGAATAACTAAATACAGGGTTATGCATAATCTGAAAACTAAACATAATCTGAAGTATGAACTATGGAATATGGAATTAACAATAACTGACATACCCCAATCTACGAAAATTAGGCTCCAACAAATTCCAGTTGGAAGAGTGCTAGTACCTTACCAAGGGCATCAACACTGGCTGGTATGGATCCACTAATCTAATATGTCGAAGGACTAGGATGTATATCCTAACTAGAGGATGACCCTTATAACCTATGGTGGCACTGTAGTTATAGAACTAGGGACTTCTACTAAAGGTCTCAGTCCTAACTATGCGTAAGCCTTCATCCCTACATTTACCCTATGCTAAGTACCACTCCCAGCTAAATGATACTAAAAACTGATATATGCTCAATATAGTAATATTCTTAAAAATAGCAATAGTATATAATCTGAAGTGGTCAAAACAAGTCAAATGATTCTTGCATGAAATCCTTGGTATCGGGTGTTTATAATCCACCATCTCTAACTAATGCAATTGAACATGATAATATTAAAAGTTGATCATAATAGAGAAAAAGGGAAATGTTCTTAGCACCAGTCCGAAATCATGAATTTACCGACATACCAAAGATTGGTAATTCTAAGTCATTGAAAATATTATATTTCATGGGAAAATATGGTATTCCACTAAATAAGGATTGAAATCCACAAAATCATAACAAATAGTGCTTAGTAGTCTTGAAACCTATAAATCTCATATAACTTGATCATATGTTTGAAATCTTAACTAATATTATATAAAACATGCTTGGATTTATGAATAGCATGAATGATATGATATGGTCCTAAGAAACCATGAATAATCATTAAAACATGCTTATGAGGGATAAATCTATCATGGAAAATTGAATTTAATATTGGAGAAATAATTTAGGTAAAACCCTAGTTTATGAAGATCATAAAATTCAGGAATAAAACCATAATTTGGGTGTGAGGATGAAAGAAGGTCCTCATTGATTACTCACATACCTGATTATTTTCAATTCTTGAATTGAAGTTTTGCGGATCTGAACTTGAAGATGAAGAACCCTACTTTCTTATTTTGAAGGAGTGGAAATCACATGTTTCTTCAATAATTCATGTGTTACATTGAGAATGAGGGATTTGGAGTTGTTTTGATTTATATTCAGCCTTAAAAGAGTGACAAAAGTCCAAAAAAACCATAAAAGAGTGGGAATAGTCCAAAAAACCATTAAAAACTATCTGGAAAACTCCTGGAAGCCATCTCGATGACATAGGCCACGGCACGCAGGGTTTGGCCATGAGTCTTTCATGACTCAAACTAGGGCCTAGCCGTGATAGGTATCTCCAACTTATCATGTGTCAGAGACCACCCTCTTTAGTCTTACCTCAAGAACATAGTAATAATGATAATAAAGGGTAGAAGTCAACCAAACATGATAAAAGAAGAATAAATAAACCAAATATAGACTAAGAGTCAAAGCGAACAACCATCCTACACTTGTCCACAAAATCCTCTAAAACCAAATTACTAAGCTAGGACGGGACATGCCACCAACTATGACATTCAAAACTCCCAAAATCTGAAAAAAAAAAAGCCGAATAAAATGACAAGGCCTTTCGAAGGATGGACGCTCACCATTTCACAATAATCAAATACTAACCACACCACCTAACGCTACACGGGGGTAACAGACAAAACCTTGGACCTTGCTTTATGAAGTAATGAAGCGCTAAAGAACGGTCTACTAGATAAGCATTGGCATGTAACTAAGTAAAAGTGATAAAAAAATTCCATATCCAAATCAGTCAAAACCACATGGACACATTTATATACTGACTTATATATAATGTTGGGATAGGGACAAGGACAACAGTCATGAAGATGAGATTTTAAAGTATTAGACTGAACTGTGTAGCTTGCTCACTCCTAAGGACACCCGTGGGCTATGTAGGTTAAGCTCCCCTTGATGAAAGGGCCCCAGTGCATGTTAGTCGCACGAATTGAGGAAACCAAAGGAAGGACTAAAGACAACAAGGCTTTAGCTATCCAAAAAATAGAATGTGTGAACAAAGCACACGATCATATAGACTCCCATTCCGGTAAACACAGTTTCTAGTGTTAGTCCCCAGGGGACTTCACCTTTACGGTGAGCTACACAATCACCATTAAGCCAAATTAAAAACATTTTACACATAACCCAATCATTGACCTAGGAGTATTATATTAAGGGATTTACCAACCTAGTATCATAATACAAATTATGCTATCAAGCCTATGTAATTATGACAAACCAATCCAATTAACCATTAGACTCTCAAGTTCCATTCAAAGTCCAAACCATTGCCACCAAGGGCACTCCAAAATAATTTTTCATTATCTATTATCCTTTAATGCAATGCAAGGTTCCAAAAGAGAGTTAAGTTCTGCAAATTCCATATTCAAAACTAAAGTTATGAAGGTGGGTTGAGGTTAGTGCCATTACCAAATAAAAAATCAATATATTTGGGGAAACCCATGTTCCCTATTCCAATTCCCATAATAATTCACCCATTTAGCCCTAAAACCTATTAATCAAAGCATTAATAACATAATTAGATCATGGGGAAACAATTCAAGTAGAAACCAATCAACATACCTCAACCCATTTTCAAAGCCAATAATTTAAAACACATGAATATTGAATAAATTTATGACATAATATAAAATACAAGTTTAGGGATGAGACATTCCTGAACTAACAAAGAATTTGAAAGTAATTTGATTTCAGGACATGACTGATTGATTTCCTTGTAAAAACCCTAGTGTTCTTGCCTTGGGAGTTGAACAGGAGAAATTAGTGTTTTTTTTTGATTAACTGAAGGGAGTGGGTCCAATTAGGGAAGTCATGGATGAACGGAAAAGACCCTAATTAAATAATGCAGTATTGAGTACAGCCATCACGCCTTAGGTAATGACTCATGAGGTTTGACCCTGAGTCATTGCCTGGACTCATTACATATGGTCAAATTCCTAGTCCTTCACTATTCAGACAACAAGTCTCACATAATGACTCATTTTATGACGCAAAAAGTCGGCACAATGACTTATGACCACAACTTGACATTCTTGGTGACTCACTATTGAGACAATGCGTCCTTTTTAATGAGTCGCTGTAGTTATAACGAGTTGCACCTTGGACTCATTATAAGTGGACCAAAGAATGGAAAAAATCACTTCCATGGTAACAAGTCCTTATCATAGCTCATTACCAAGCATCACGACTCATTACATGGGTCATTACTACTGACAGTGTTGATAATATTTTAAAAACTTGGCTATTTTTAAATTACTCAACTCTTGGAGGGTCTAAAGCTCAAGAACTTAGGGTGTGACATTAATCCCCCCCAAAGGATCGATCGTACCCGAATAAGGAGTTACGTCACCCTTAGCCCGATAACAAGAAATAATGCAAATAGAATACAAAGGTTAAATTTGAAAATCAATAAAAGGTAAAATGAAAATCATACGTTAAACACTTTCTTCCAAGGTTGGGAACAAGAATGGCTACTTGGCTCTTCTGTTGTCCTTAGCTTCCCATGTAGCTTCTTCCACCAGTTGATATCTCTAAAGAACCTTTACCAAAGCTATATTAACCTATGAACTCACCTATCCAATATATCAAATGGGACTTCCTCATAGGACAAAGAATCCAAAAAACCCCATCTTCCTCAATAGTACCTATCAAAGAAAGGTCACCCACATACCTTTTCAGCATAGACACATGGAAAAAAGGATGAATAAAAGCCAAACTCACAGGCAAATCCAATTCATATATGACATACCAATTCTTCTAACAACCTGATAAAGACCCACATAATAGGGACTAGGCTTCCCATTCTTTCCAACTATCATAACTTATTATATATGAAAAACCTTCAAAAACACCTAATTAGTAACCTTAAATATTAACTCCCTCTTTCTCACACCTGCATAAGACTTTTGGAGACTCAGAGTAGTCTTAAGTCTTTCCCTAATTTCCTTAACCTTATCCATGGATTGGTGAATCAAGTCCGGACCAAACTACCTACTTTTACCTATCTCGAACCACCCTATTGGAGCCCTACACCTTCTACCATAAAGAGCATCAAAAGAAGTAATTGGAATGCTGGAATAATAACAGTTATTATAAGAAAACTCAATTACATAGGGCCTTATCATATCTTTCGAAGTCTAAATAGTTTGTTCTGCTTATCCATCCCTTTGAGGGGGAAAGCATTGCTATGGTTCACCTGAGTACACAAACCTTTTAGAAACACAGGCTAGAAATGAGAAGATAACTATGTTGCTTAATCTAAAATAATTGGCACCGATATTCCATACAAATTAACTATCTCCCGAATGAACAATGTCGCATAATCCCTCCTGCATAGTTAGTCCTCATAGGAAAATAGTGAGCAGACTTAATGATCCTATCCACAATGATCGGAATGGAATCACACTTATTTTGAGACCGCAAAAGACTAGTAACAAAGTCCATATTAATCATCTTCCCCTTCCACACAAGTAATTCTATCTCTTGAGACCGACCACCAAGCCTCCAATTCCCAACCTTGAGTTGCTGACAAACCATACACTTATCCCCAATATTTACTACATCTCTTTTAATATTATTCCACCAATATATTTACTTCAACTCATGGAACATTTTAGTCGAACCCAGATGAACAATATACCAAGACCTATGAGCCTCGAGCAAAATCCTTTCCTGTAGCCCATCAACATAAAGAACACACAACCTTTCCTAATACCTAAAGAAATCATTTCCCCCAATCTCGAATGTTGTAACCTTTTGATTCCATACATCAACCTTAATATTCATATGACACAATCCTAACCAGGGCCTTATCATAATGAGAAATCCCAAGCACAACCTAGATGAGGAACCACCCTCGTTACCCAACCCAACCACCAAATACATTCCTTGAGTTGGCTGAAATCTAAACATAAGACAAAATAGTGTATCTAACTATGTGGTGACTCTAGTATAAGACTATATCCGAGTACAACCCAACCAAGTCCAACCACTAAATAACTAACCCAAACCAATGTGAAAACTATAAGCCAATACCATGATAATAAGCTAATGTATGTATATATATTAAACATAACAAATCCATACCCTACGCAAGTCCACAGTTGTCCATACAAATCCTCTAGACCAACTAAAGAGTACCTAGTCGGGACATGCCCCCGACCATAGACAAAGACCAAAGTCTATCAAAGACAATAAATATGTAAAGTAACCCATGACATCAAATAGATGCCTTTGGAACTATGAAACTCACCACTTCAATCTAATATCAACTGTCTCTAAATTTGATCACTAAGAAGGAGAAGTAGAATGGTTGATCCCTATATAGCATGGGTTTATAGTCGCTCAAAGATGGATTTATGGGTGAACACTATCATGCACTTAGGATAAGAATAAAATAATGCCATTTATAAAACCAAATAATACCATCCATATTGTCACAACCCGAGCCAGGGCCCTATCCGCGACAGGCATCCTGAACCATCAAGGCCTGAGAGACCTCTGTAACTCCTCAACCCAATTGTGATATTGTCTACTCTAGGCCCAGGACTGCACGACTTTAAAAAGCGTCACTAGGGAGTAAGGTTTGCTTACTTATATACCCAATATCCCTTCTGTATTTTTCCATTGTGGGAATCCTTCTCCTACGTTGGGGTGTTATATACACCACCCTTATGCACTAAGCATCATCGCTTTGGTTTATCCCACCGAATGAGGTTTCCCTAGAATCATGATTGAGGCTAACCCCACCTTATCAGGATTTTCCTAAACTCAATTTGAACTTTGTCCCATATCAATAAGGCTGACACAAGAGCGACTCTAATACCATTATGTAATGAACCGAGTTGGGGCCCTAGCCATGAACACCATTCTGAACCATCAAGGACAAAGAGACCCCAATAACTCCCAAACCCACTAGTGATATTTTCTACACTGGGCCCAGGCCCGTACATTTTTAAAATGCATCACTTAAGGGTAAGGATTTCTTACTTATATACCTAGAATCACTCTTTTATTTTGCTGATGTGGGACTCCTTCTCCTAAGTTAAGGTTTCACATATATGCACACAACCATACATTTAAATATAACCATGCTGGGAAAGGGAATCGGGTTTAGCATGCCTTTAAAACCTTTACTTGGGCTACGTAGCATTGCTGTCCTAAATAACCCATGGGCTATTTGGGTTCAGTTCCCCCTCTTGAAAGGGCCCAAATTTGTGTAGTCGTACGACAAGGGAAGAAAACTTGTGACTAGTACATCCCCCTAAAATATGATATGACATCATGCACGTAGTCACAAAGACCAAACCTCACATCGACAAATATGAGTTTCAAGTTTTGGTCCTCCCAGGACCTCCACTTCCATGACTTTACTACACACTCAACCATTATTGCCAAATTAAAACCATTACCAAGCAACCAACAAATCCATTAACCATTTATTAACTAAGTCAATTAGAAGTGGTTTCATCATACCGACTATACTAGCAAGTACTATCCAAAACTAACCATGTATAGGTTTAAGGGATTCCATGTACCCTTCTATTAACTATATTAAACCACTTAGGGGATTCCCATGTACCCCACAAGCATAATCAATTTTATATCCACCAAGGCTTTATAATTTAATCATTCAACACCATATACACTATTTAAAATCATTCCAAACCATTTACGACCATGCCAAACATTGAAAGCCTTTATATCATATACACCATTTAAACCATGCAAAACTATTCAAATCCATTTGGGGTTCTATTACCAAACCAAACCATGCTAGGGTTCCAATAAAAGTTTAACAACAAAGTGAAAACATTCTTTTAAGCATTTTATCCAACATGTTGAGGGAATACCTTTACCAAGACCAAAACCAATGCATAAACCACCATAATTAGGGTTACTCAAGACCAATTTGTTAAACCTTAACCAACAAGTACAAACATATGCAAACTACTACCAAAAACATGTAAAAACATAGTTTAAACTAATACCAAACCATATGTATCAAGATCCTGAACATATATTTCGAAAACCACCATTCATGAATCATAAATCAATTTTTAAAACACAATACACATGTCTTTAGTAGGAACTAACTATGAGAGAAGGAGTAGATGCCGTATACACGATGATTCTAAAGATAAACATGACTCTTGAGCCCCTTTGAAAAACACTTGAGAAACCCTAGCCTCCAATCATAAAGAATGAGTTTGAGAGAGTATTTGGAGTGCTTCTATCCTTTAATAAGTGTTATGAGAGGCCACCGAGGGTTATATAACATGAGAAAATAAGGTCTTTGAAGTAGGAAATGTCTGGACTACCCTTGCCTAAAAATTAAAACAAACCACGTCTAGGGATATCGCTCACATATACCATCCGTATCTTAGGGTACGAGTGGTACCCCAACACGTACCTAAGACCTTGCCAAGACCCTACCTACTGGTTTCTATATGAATCACACCTCCCTAAATCATACCTAAGGGTATGAGTGGTATACCAAATCGTACCCACCAACCGTACCTTTTCCAGATTCCATAAGGCAACTCAAACATGCACTATACGACTTACCATGCATCACTTATTTGTACCAATATGACTCATACCAAGATGAGTCATATCTTAGTAGTAGCTATACCAAAAATACTCCATAGTGTACGATTGAACCACCAAGCCTCCCCTAACTTGTATTCGAGAGGTACGATTGGTACCCTTGAGTTGTACCAAGTCTAGTAAGTCTGAAACCAAGGAAAATTTGCAAGTGTCCAAGACTTAGGGTGTTTCAGTCTTCCCCACTAGGATCATTCATCATTGAATGATAGGTAAGGGTAAGAACAAGCATAAGATATCATGTTAATACACATCGATATTTCCCTCTACAAAAAATAGAAGAGAAGAACATAGACCAAGATGGGAAGATCAACACATAACCCAAACATGATTTACACCTCAAACGCTTCATTCCGACCTCTAACTAAGTTAGAAAACAAAGATATAAGAGGAACCACACCTCACCTTTAACCAAGTTAGAAAACAAAAATATGTGTTAAAGAGAAGACACCTTACGTATGAATTTCTAGAACCAAAAACCAACATGGACACTTGGACTCCATGTCCCCTTTCGCATTCCAAATGACCTTCTCGAACTTTTATTTCCACTATGGAACATTTACCAAAGCTACACCTTTTGTTCGCAACCAAAAAACTTTCCAATCCAAGATCCTCATCAGGACCTCCCTAAGGAAAAAAAATTGAGATACCAATACCACCCAACCAAGGACCATCCACACCTTACCCAAATGAAAACTTACAGAATACCGGTTGAACGAATTCATCCAAGGGCAAGTCCAATTCAACTTTGAATTTACCAAGACACACCACTATGAGATCTTAAGTCTAGCTATGCACCACCTCCATGTTCAAGCCTATCCAAAGCTAAAAGGATTAACTTAGGACATCGGGCTCTACTCCTTACATCTATCTCGAAACACCACTCTACTTCCATCACCATCATAATATAGAAATCGTGAGTAAAGGACATGGACAAACCATGTTCAACCACTATAACAAAAACCCCATCCTATTATTGAAAACCCAAAATCATACATCTATTAATCCATAAGAATAATTCTTAAGACCATGCCTTACCATACCTCACAGGTACCTAACATAATTTATTGGTATATCTACCAACCACAACATTCAAGCGTACCAATTATAAAGCCACAATATGAACTATTTATCAAAAGATCTAGCACCCTCTATCATTTCCACAAGGATTTTCTACTACCTATTCCTTTCCTAACCATTTCTCATGACAACAACCTTACCTCACTTTCCAAAACCTTAAATTTTAGTGGTCACCCTAGACTCTCCCCCACTTAGGGGCTTCTACATTCCCCATTTACGCACATTACCATACTATCCAAACTACTACCATTCGAACATAAGAAGAGTCATTGAAGAAATTGAATTACAAGAGTTATCCATTCCTCTAAAGGCAAGATCCTAGAGACAAAACACGGCACTATAGGCATGAAGTGCTTCACAACATCCACATAGACCATAACGAAGAAACATCCCCACCAAACCATACCATAAGAGGAGTCCTTAAGACTTGACACCAAAAGAAACACAACCACACATACCATGAGTAACTTAACACAAGGTTAAGGCTCATATCTAGGGAATAAGGTGAATATAAAATGTGAACCTTAGTCATAAGTTCTATAAGAATGATTGCAACATTAGTAGAGTAATCTATTTACCAAGAAGGAAGAGTATCACTAAAATATGCAACCTGAGCTTTTGTTGAAGTCCACCGCTAAAAGAAAATTCTAGATTAACCACAAACCTTCATCCTAATGCTACCTAGAGCCCAACATTGACATGAAAAAACTATGTAATCAAATTGACTCCAAGGTTTCCAATTAAACAAAAACCATTCAAAATCAAAACAATACAATCAAGCCCTTTTCAAAATCATTTGGATCCAACCAAAACACATTTATCTTCCTTTAACCATTTATGCAATGCAAAGGTTTAAGAATAGACAAACCATATAAAAAACTGTATTTAATGGAAATTTCACAAATAGTTTGAGGACATATAATTTCCAAGACCAAAATTGTGTAATTGGGGTATGCATAGAACCCCAAAATCCATTTAAAATTCTCATGCATCCCACAATGTTCATAAGCATTTCTAAAGCGTGAACAATGCATCATAATCTAAGGAAAATTTGTTAAATGAGTAATCATGTCATAACCCTTAATTATGCCAAAATCCATATTCAAAACCATGAATTTATAAATCAATTTCACGGCAATAATAAAGTACAAGTATAGGGACTAAGACACATGCAAGATCCATGATCTAAACTATCTAATGACTTAACCCATAATTCATATCCATCCCTTTGACTTGAACCTCCAGCCTAAAGGTTACAACCTTTCCCACTATTTTACTTCCCAAGTCATCAACCTTATCCACCCTTAGAATTTACCTCCATAACTCTCGTATTTTAATTTTTGAGCTTACTCCATTTTATAAAAATCAAGCATCTAGGTTCAAGCCTAGGATCTACCAACCACCATTCAATACTATCAAAATACCCCGTATGGAATGGAATATACATAAACCACCCTCTCAACAAGAAGGAAACTCCAAATTCTTTATCCACCAATTAAAATCCTATCCATTTTTGGGGAAACCATTTCCTCTATGCATGCAAGAATAAAACACCCAATGGAGAAACACCAAGACAAAGAGAACCTTTCTCTAAGAGATCCCTAAATTTCTCCTTAAGATCCATTAAATCTACTGAAACCATTCTCTAACGAAGGAATGGAAATTTGGACTAATGTTCAAAATAAAACCAACTAGAAACCTACCTCCCCATTAGAAAGACACCCTGAGGGTCATCAGAAAGGACCCCAGGAAATTCATTCAACACCAAAATCAAATGTAAGGAAAGACCTTTGAGGTTAGAATCTTAAACCCAGACCAAATAATAAAGATGCCCATTGGAGATCAACCTCCGAGTTCTAAGATAAAATATAATTTTTTCCTTATTCGCTATCAAATGAAACCATTATCCCATTCCAAAACCGACTCACCAGGGAGCCAAACAAGTTTGTTAATCTAATAATAAAAAGCACCAGTGAAACCAATACATCCCCCAAATGACATTGAAATCCACCACATTTGAGTCAAACAAATCCACTAAGACTCCTTTATTAAAAACAAATGCTACACACCCCTATAGACTCTTTTGGCAATCACAAAGTCACCTACTAGGGTAGAAACAAAGGAAGAAAAGATTCTGAAATAACCTTGGGACCAAAATGTACAACCATAAATTAGATTACAAAAGAAAAGGGACCTCGAACCAAGAAAACCATACACACCAAAAGAAAAGGAGTTTTCAACGTACCAACTTCAGTATCAAAAGATGTCTCGGACTCTTAAGGAATAATGAAAACATTTAGACAATCCCGGCCACTGTTAGAGCTAGATGTATTAGCCAATACTCTATTTTCCCAAGCAACATCCCTTATGGGACTTCCCCATCACACGAGACCCAACAGATGACTACCAAATACTAATGCATTTCTCCCTTATAACAACCACGATACGACCAACCATAAAATTTATAATGTAGATGGGATAATATGGAATGGGCTTCATTGGCCTGAGAGTGGACACCTTGTTCCCTAGAAGAATTTACGAATCTATAAACACCTACCTCCTAATTAAATCGAGGTAAGGAACACAAGACATAAAATAGGAGTTAGGACTCTCCTAAATCTTTCCTTTTGGACCATTTACTACCATACCCTTGACCTCCCCTTTTGTCTGGAAGACCAAGACCCCCTTACCTTGTCCATTTACAAACCTTACCTCATTCCTCCCCATCTTAATAGAAAAAACTCATCATTGGTAACCTCTCCTTGAGCTAACCGAGTATGAGTATTACCTTTTGAGATTGGTTTAGTAGAGACTGGTAGGACTTCACAGGGAAAACCAAAAGTTGCAACCCTTGTCTGGGTCTGTGCCCCATGAGTTGGACTAGATCCATCAAGGTTTTCTTCAAGTGGGACAAATGCATTTCCATGAATTTTAGATCGTTGAGAAGACATGATTCAAAGAGTAAACTAAGGAATATTTAGAGAAGAGTGCAAGACCTTAGACTCCATAGAACAAAAATAAAATAACCAAGAAAGTGGAGCATTCCTGGATGCCTTATAGCCTCCTGATTATAAGTGTCATACACGACACACCTATAAGAAAGACTCTACTAGCCACAGATTTGTAAACACCCTATGACCCGGCCTTGTTGTAATTTGCATTCCCAAGCCCAACCAGAATCAGGAACAACCCTCATTACCCAACCCAACTACTTAACGCATACCTTGAGTTGAATAAAATCCAGACATAAGATAATATATAGTATCAAACCATATGGTGACTCTGGGATAAGTCTATATTTGAGTCCAACCCAACCAAGTACAACCACCTAAACTAAGATGGAAAATATAAGACCATACCTTAATAATAAGCAAATAAATGTTATAAAACATAACTAATCCATAGCATACCCAAGTCCACAGTTGTCCAGACAAAGCCTCTAGACCAACCAAAGAGTACCTAGTTGGGACATGCCCTCAGCCATAGCCAAAGAAAAAATATATGAAAAATAAGAAATATGCAAAGTAAACATAACATAAAATAGATGCCTTATGAACTACAAAAGCTCACCACTTGAATAAAATATTATCTATCCTCAAATTTGATCACTAAGTAGGAGAAGTAGAATGGTTGGTCCCTAGATTGCGTGAGTATATAGCCCCCTAAAGATAGGTTAGTCGGTGAACCCTAGCATGCACTCAAGATAAGAATAAAATAATGCCATTTATAAATAAAAGTAAAACCATCCATATGAACAAAACCATACATATAAATATAAACATGAAAAGATAGGGAACCGGGTCTAGCATGCCTTTTAAACCTTTACCTGGGCTATGTAGCTTTGTTGTCATAAATAACCTACAGGCTATATGGGATTAGATTCTCTGCTAAAAGGGCCCCATTGCATGCAACTGCATGACCAGGGATAAAAACCTTTGATTAATAGTTCATCCCCTAAAATATAGTGTAACATCATGCACACAGTCACCAAGACAAAACCTCACATCGGCAAATATAAGTTTCCAGTTTTGGTCCCCCCAGGACCTCTACCTTTCATGGCTTTGCTGCACACCTCGCCATTATTCCCCAATTAAAACCATTACCAATCAACCAACTAATCCATTAACCATTTATTAACCAAGGCCATTTATAGTGGTTTTGTTATATCGACTATACTTATAAGTAATATGCATAGCCAACCATGTATAGGTTTAAGGGATTCCATGTACCATTTCAGTAACCATATTAAAGTACTTGGGGTATTATAATGTACTCCACAAGAATAACCAATTTCATAGTCACCAAGGCTTTACCTTTTAATCCTTCCAAACCATGTTCACAATTTATACCATTTAAAACTATTCCAAACCATTTATAACCATGCCAAACATTTAAAGAATTCATATCCTTTAAACCATCCAAAAATATCCAAATCTATTTAGGGTTCCATTACAAACCAAACCATGCATGAGTTTCAATAAAAGTTCAACAATAGAGTGAAAACATTCTTCAAGGCATTTTATCAAACATTTTGAGGGCATACCTTTAGCAAGACCAAAACCAATGCATAAATAATCATAATTAGGGTTACTCAAGACCCATTTGTTAAGCCATAACCAACAACAACCAACCTATGCAAAGCATTACCAAAATTATGTAAAAACATTATTTAAACCAATACCAAACCATATTCATCAAGACCCTCATTATATATTTCAAAAACCACCATTCATGATTCATAAATCAATTTTTAAAACAGAATACACATGTATTTAGAAGGAACTAAGAAGGAGAGAGGGAGTACATGATTTATACAAGAAGATTCTGAAGAGAAACATAACTTTTGAGCCCCTTTAAAAACACTTAAGAAGCCCTAGTCTCCAATCATAAAGAATTAGTTTGACAAAGTATTTGGAGTATTTCCATCCTTTAATAAGTGTTATGAGAGGGTACCAAGGGTAATATAATGTGAGAACATAAGGGATTTGAAACAGGAAATATTCGGGCTACCCTTGACTTAAAATGAAAACAAACCACATCTAGAGGTACGACTGACCTATACTATCCATATCCTAGGGTACGAGTGGTACCCCAACTAGTACCCAAGACTTTTCCAAGACCATACCTACTGGTATCTATATAACTCACACCTCCCTAATCATACCTAAGGGTACGAGTGGTACACAAATCATACCCACCAACTGTACCTTGGGCAGATTCCACAAGACAACTCAAACAAGCACCATACAACTTGCCTTGCACCACTCATATATTCCTATATGACTTTTACTAAGATGAGTCATATCTTGGGAAGTAGTTACATCAAACACACTGCCTAGTGTATAAGTGAACCACCAAGCCTCCCCCTAACTCATATCCAAGGGTACGATTAGTACATTTGAGCCATATCAAGCCTAGTAAGTCCAAAACTAAGGAAATTTTGATAGGGTCCAAGACTTGTGGTGTTTTATAACAAGTATGGATCTAAAGCCTGTTTATTATTTACCTTAATACCAAAAGTGAATTTGACCACTTATTAAACAATCACACCTTTATCCTCAAAGTCCAAAAGACAAACTCCCATGTTTGTCAGCCTATGAATATCCTACACTAATCCTTTTTTCTCTTCATCAATATGAGACAAACTCCCCATAGACAACCTACTAAGTGCATCAACAATAATGTTAGCTTTAGCTTGATGGTAATGAAGGCTAAGGTAATAATCCATAGGTAATTAGAGCCATGCCTTCTACTTGAGATTCAATTTATTTTGGGCAAACAAATACTACAAGCTCTTATGATTTGAATAGATATCCATATGCACCCCATATAGATAATGATGCTAAATTTTCACAACTTTAAATTATGAGTTGGGTAGTTTCTCTTATTAAGTATCCTATAATCATATGCCACATCATTATGATGTTGTATTAAAACACAACCATGTGCCATACTAGATGAATCATAATACACCACAAATCTATCAGTACCCTCAGGCAGGGTCAAAATAGGTGTATAAGTCAACTTATCCTTTAACTTCTCAAAACTACATACACAAGAATCGGAGCATCAAAACATAACCTTCTTCAGAGTCAACATCATCAGCAAAGTAGCAATAGAAGAGAAAATTTTCACAAACCTCCTATAATACCCAGCCAAGCCCAAGTAGCTCATAATATAAGTTGGAGTTATAAGTTGAGGCTACCTTTTAACTGCCTAAATTTTTTATGCATTCACCCTGATCTCACCACTTCAAACAAAATCACACGCAAGGTTACAACACTTAGCCAATATACACACATAAAAAATTTACATATAATTTTTGGTGTTTAAGAGTTTGCAATGCAATTTGGAGGTGGTTGGCATAATCCTTCTCACTCTTAGAGTACACTAAGATGTCATCAATAAATACTATAACAAAAAATCCATAATCTACATGAACACCCAATTCATGAAATCATGGACAAGAAATTCATAAAATCATTAACCATAGGGATATATTGAAAAAAATAACTTTTAGAGTTAGAATCCTTGACCCAAAATATATGACATAAAAAACCTTTGGAAATTAACTTCTAGTCTCTAAGATAGGAAATAAACCTCCCTTTGGGTACTAAGGAACTCCCCTCCCATTTAATCACCAGCTTATTAGGAAAATGAAAATTGACCATTTGGGTCCTACAATCCATAAAGGAATAACATGAATAAAGATAGTCCATCCCCAAGATAACATTAAAATCTACCATATTCAATGTTATCAAATCAAACAATGTGTCCCTAAGAAAGATAAACACCACACAACCCCTATAGATTTTTTTAGAAATAATGGAATCACCCGTTAGAGTAGACATAGAAAAGGGGTCAAAAATAATTTTTATAACCAAAAAAAATGAACAATAACATGAGGGATAACATAAGATAGGGTAGAATCTGAATTAAGCATATAATAAACATCAAAGGAGAAGAGATGTAACATTCTAGTAACCACATCTGAGTATGTCTCAAATTCCTGATGAGTAGTAAGAGCATTGATACAATTTCAATCTAAGTTGATGCCTAAAGTATCATCATTATGTATAGTAGCCAAAGAAGTAGCAACTAGGTAACACCCTGCATTTTTGGGCTAGACTTAAACCATCTTTCCTACATATGTAAGCTCTCATCAAAATATTTGGATATTAATATATAATTCATGATCATTTACCTAGTGTGTTAAGTGCTATCGAGGTGATAAATGTTCATTGGAAGCACTAATAGCAAGGTAGTATTGAGAACACTTGTATCTATTGAGTTTTAGAATTTGATCCTACAAGGGTAAGCCTTAAATTAGTGTATCTCATAGTATAATACAATTTAGGTGTCCTACTATATATCAAATAAAAGATCTTTTATTCTTATTTCCAATGCATCTTATTTCACCTTAATTTAATATCAGAGTAGAAATTTATGCTCATTTTACTTTGAAGTATCTGTCTGTCAACAACGTGATAAGTAAGCTGACAAGCTATCACTTATGTGAAACTAAGCTGATGAGTTATAAATTAGGTGATGATTCATCATCTCTAGTCATCCGACTAGGTTAGTAAATGGTAAATCCCAACTTGAAAATAATTACTAGAGTGACGAGCCTTCACTTAACTAATGGGCCGTCAACTTTGTCATCAAATGAAGAATTTATGTAATTGCTTTTTGCTTTTGTCTAACCCCATGAATTAAATCATCCTATACACGATAGTTTCACATCATTAGTTAGTTATCAATGTTTACTCTCCTGTCCACTCTCTAGAAAAAATAAATTATGTTTTTCCCAAGAATAAGAAATTCAAGCTTTCTTCCTTAAGAACTGAAGAATTCAAGTTCCAAGTTCAGGCTTTCATTAAGTAATGAATTTCAGCTATGTGATTTATTCATTAATAGGTCCTTTCCACCCATTAAGCCATAAAAAAAAACCTATTTTAGTTTAAAAGTATGAATCTCACCTTATTTTATGAAATTATCTATGAAACCCATGAGTGTAAGCCATAAACTTCTTAGTAAATAAAATTTAAGCCATGCTAACATGTGTTTCCATGTTATTTAAGTAACTTCATGTTTGAATTGCAATTTCCCTTGTCTTAATTCCCTTTATGTCATGATGAATCCTCAATTATGAATTAAACCGTGTAAATATGATCTTTCTTATGTTTCACACATTCCTATTTCCAAATTCATGTATCTATCTTATTCCTTAAATTATTGCTTGTATTGAGTCTTTGAATTATGACTTTATGTCACTATTATAAGTAATGTTGTCAGATTTTTTAAACATTCGGTGTTGTCGAGTTATGAAAACCCAATAACTACATATTTACTTACATTTAAGACCTTTTAAGTAATGAGTAAGTAAACTTATGATTTTATTTTTAAACTCAATTTGTTATGATCATGGCCAAAATTAGTTTACATGTTAATAATTACTTGAGAATCTGTATGCACTGTTGTTGTCAAAGTACAATGACCTGACATATCATTTATTAGTGCATGCACCAATTAATATTTTAGTGTCTTCAGTTAGGAGTAGGATTTAGCACCTAGTGGGAAGTGTGGGTTTAGTGCATCCTACTTTCTCAAAAACTATATGCCACTATAGGTTTAGGATCCATGCCAGAGAGTGTTTTTCAATGCCCAATATGGGCTTAGTTAAGTGATTACTCCAGTTCAGGTTCTACTCCGATGGAAAGGATAGAACAACCCTCCTCAATACGGGTGAAACATTGAACTCCATGATAGCTCATATGGTTTATTTCTGTTACATGATAGCTCCCACAGGTACAATTAGTATTCAGTTTATCTCAGTTCAAATTTGCTTGACTAAGTAATCATATTTCAATAATTATTTAGTCAATTTTATAGATTATTCATGTTAGTCAAATCATGTCAATACATTCTATACTTGGTCTTGCATTCTCTATTTTTACATGTTTATGTTTTTCATGCTCAGTATCCATACATGACCCTCAGTTCAGTTTTACAACATGTTGAGCTTTACATGAGATTTACATATAGTATTCATATTTTACCACTTCCCAGCTTCAGTTGTACTTATTCTACAAAAGTAAAGATTTAAGAAAACTAAGTTTACTGATTTTCCATCTTATTAGATTATGTTTGTTACTCATGTTTTATGATACTTCAGCTTTTAGTTGATTTCAGTCTCTTAATGAGTCTACTTGCACTTATTACTCATGTTTTAAGATTATGTATCTATTAAGTTTTACTTATTACATTCACCCCACTTACTCAGTACATTCCAAAAGTACTAACCATATATTCGTTTGTATGGCTATATTATTTCATAATGTAGGAACCAGAAGTAGTCCACAAATTGGGGTCAGACAATTTTAAGCTTTCAACTAGCAAGTTATGAGTTCTGCTATTTCAGGAAATCCAGTCCATTGAAGTTCATGCATTGTATTTTTATTATCCATATAAATTGATTAATGGTAGGTAAAGGTATATCCCAGCTACTTATAGTCAGTATATAATAGGGGCTTCATAGATAGTCAGTTAGAGTCATGATATGTAATTTCATTTTTTTCTTTATTTTTATCATATTGGAAACTTTCTCAGTATTACATTTATTTATACCTTCTCATTATTAGTTTTATGCTGGGTAAATTTAGCTTTAATATAAATTAAATTAGTTGCTCAAGTAGTATACGAATTCATAGGTTAGCTTGGGATCACTTGTGGTTTAAAACACCGTGTTACAACTAGGGGTAGACTTGGATCATGAAAAAGTTGGTATCTAAGCACAAGGTTTAACTGTCCTACTGTAATACCCCAGGAAATGTTTCATTGAAATTTTGTGCATAAACGTGTTGGGTTCTATCTTCTAGAATAAATTATAAATTTTTCATGTGGAATGTCTTAGATTATGACCCGCCATTGAATAGAGTATCAAATAATCTTTCTAACGATATATGGATCATCCAAAATGGAAACTCGAGCGATGAGTTATGAACATTCCAATCGAACCATGAATAGTTGTGAACAGTAAAATATGCAGGAAAAAGTACTGAGACCTGGCGTATTTTTGCTCCAACTTTAAACGATTATAACTCGTTGTACATAATGATTTGATTGATCTATTATATATCAATGGAAAGATCTGTGAGTCCTCTTTCTAATGAAATTGGTTTCATCTAATTTGTCTATCGGAGCAAAAATTTATGGTCGATCTACTTTAGCCTATCAAAAGAGAATTTTTGGGTCAACTTCAAATGATCATAACTCCTCGTACACAATGATTTGGGTAAGATAATATATATCACTAGAAATATATGAGAGTCCTCTTTCTAATGAAATTAGTTTCATCCAATTTGGGTATCAGAGTAAAACGTTATGGTTGATCTACTTCAGACTATCAAAACAGTCCACCAAAGGATAGATTCGAGAATTATTTAATTTTTAGGGGTATTTTGGTCATTCCCCCTCACCTAAAATCCGTCCAAACCCTATATTAAAACCTATTAGAAGCATTATATGTTATATTTAATCAAATTCCCTCAAAAAGAAAACCCTAAGCTCCTACATCCAACTTCAAGAACCACCAAAGTTCACCATTAATTCTGCAAATTTATTCAGGATTCCAAGTTCCTAGTTCAAGAACTACAAGAACCATCATTCGAAGGTACGATTAACATCTCAAAAATGAGTATCGATCTAAAGTTCATCATTCAAGATATGTGGAGATTTTCAACAAGAACTTTCTTTCGTTGTTGTACCCAAAAGTAATTTTCTTTACAAAGGCATGATTTTTATTTGATTTTTATGAATTTGAAACATGAACCCATATCTTATGATGATTATTATGAAATCTTGATGTTTATGATTTTGAAAGATGAATTTACATATGTGGAGATATAAAGCATGAATCTTGAATGATATTTATCATGATTTTAATATTTAGGTTGTGAATCCCCATTGGAAATTATATTTTTTTTGAGAAAGTATGTGTTATAAATACGTTGATGTTGAATATTTGACATATTTTGAATGATTTGACCTTTTGGTCTTAATGGAGTTGTTTTGAACTCGAGTATGAAAAAAAATCCACAACGTGGTTGATTTTGATAGATGTGAAGCATGGTGGCTCCCGATGTATATTTATATATTACTGAAATTGTTTTATTGTGGATTGTATTTGAAATAATCTGAGCTAAGTCTGGGAGAAATCTTTAGCATTGAGTGGGAGGTATAAAGAGACCTTACTTTCCTAGAACTATGTGCCCCCGTAGGAGTGAGCCTGAGGCTGATTTATATAGTGATCAGTAGTTTATGTGGATTTGATATCGATAGTCCTACTGCGATGGAAAGGATAGAATGGCTCTCCCCAATATGGGTTGTACGTTGGACTCCATGTAGCTCACATGGTTTATGTCGGTCATAGGATCTCTCAGTTTGTGTGTGTTTCCTTATTTCTATGGTGAATGGTGAAGTGATTAGAAAGTGGAATTGTGAAAGTTATTCTTTCGTAAGATTTAAATGATATTTACATTATGAGAATTAATATTCTTGATGAACTGAAAGTGATTGACAAATTATGTGATGACTCACATATGTTATTGTACTTATTTTATCCTCTCATGATTATGATGATTTTCTTTGGGCTATGTGAGTCTTTCATACATCCTACATATTTCTTAAAATATTTATGATGATGATATTTATACAACTGCATACACCCTCATATACTCGGTTCCTCTCCATGGTACTGATCCACATCTATGGATGTGGGCTGCATTTTCTCAGAATGTAGGTTCAGGTGCTCAGTTCTAGGTTCAACAATGATTCTTTAGGAACACTATTCTGTATCCTCTATTTTGGTGGTTCCTCATGTTGCGAGGACGTGATGTCTGATGTTGGTTTTACAAAATTGTTTACATTTGATAACTGAGTATGAGTCAGTTGGGGCATATCTCAATGGCTCATTGGTTTTATTGATTTTCTTAGAGACTTGTCAGACTAGTATAGATGTTGGGAGTTGACTAATAAGTCATATTTTGTTATCTTTCTAAAATTCTTTTATTCTTGGATGATGATTACTCTGTTTATATTTGAGGGTTATTTATGGAAACGCTATTAATTTGTGTTAAACTGAATGAAAATGGCTCAAAGGTTTAGCTTAGGGCTACTCGTAGCCTCAAGTATCATGTGACGCTCCGGGACCCATTTTTTGGGGCATTACACCTACTCTGTCTATGAAGCTGTGTCTTGTAGAGTCTTATTCCAAAATAGTACAGAGACATCTGTACTTTTCTTTAAGAGGCTATAGGGCATTTAAGAAATGTTTTCCTTCTTTCATGTCTCAGATTATTCAGTAAAGATGTTCTCTAAGGAACTTATGAAAATTCCTATGTTTCTCCATTTATGTCAACTCTGCCTTATTTTATAGTTAATAGAAATAATCAAGCTTAAATTCCTACAGATAGAGTTTTCTCAAATAGTTTTCACAGACAGCTATAGGATTGGATCTTGGCTCAAAAAGTATACCACTAGTGCTTTTATGTTTAAAAGTATGAAAGATTTTATTCATGATCATGAAAATTTTACACTAATCCAAAGTTAGATGTGCCCATAGATCCTTCCTTAGAATCCTAAGCTAGCATATGATCTAGAGTAAGAAGCATGAACTCAGAAGTTTATCAGTAGTAAAGTGGGATAGTGTTTATCTAGATTTGGTATATTATGTATCCATAGTTCTAGTTATATGAAAGGTGAATCGGTAGGCTTGAGATAGTGTATGCAAGAATTTATGTTTGTTGATTCAAAATTAAATATGATGGTATGAGTGTGATTTAGAGTTGTGCCCAAGGTGATATGGGATAGTAGCATTTCTACGTTTTTGAAGTGTGTGTGCTTAGATAGTACCCTTGAATTGATAAGTATGAATGAGGCTAGTAATGTAGTATATGATGTTCTTACCAGCTAAGCTATAGGTTATAGGTTGTGATGTTGGGTATTATGGTGTAATGGTAATTCTAATGGTTTAGGGAAAAGTATAAGTTTAGAAATATGATATTATTAGGCTATGAAGGAAGTAAGTATAGTTTATTAAAATATTGGGAATATCTATGTTAAGTGTAAGAATCTAATTTTGCATCTTGGAGGATTGACCTACTAGAAAGAAAAGTTGAAATTATAGATGGTGTGAGCTTCCTGAAGATTCTAAGTTAGCTGGTTTTTAAGTTATTATATAATGACAATTGGGGCTATATAATGTTAAGAGTTCTATATAAGAAGGAAGTATTAGTACTAGATTTCATATTTTTAGGTGTAGTCTTTAAGGATGATTTATTATTTATGTATTGTTATATCTCAGGCTCTAGAGTAAAGTGTTTGCAATTTAGTATAGAGTTTATTAAAGGGGTCCATAAACTTAGAATGATGGCTTAAAGCTAATAGGGATATGATAGAACAAGAAACAAAGTAAGGCTCTAAGATTCTAGTAGTGATGCCAATGAGTTTAAGAACACTAGTAGGGGAGGAAGATGCCCGACTCATTCGTATGTCAGTGTAAATTTTTGTACGTTAGTCGTCATGACATATACTCATGCCTTACAGGTCAGCTCCATAATCATAGTTTATGTTCATGCACTTATATAGAATCGTTTGTGCTTCTCGCTTCTATTAGAGGGAGCTCCAGTTCACTCAGCAGTACAACTCATATTCCATGAATTTATGAAGTCCAAACTCAGGTCATGCAGTTCATGACTCATGTACTCCTGCTTTGCAATATGTTCACTTCCAAATACTCATTCTACACACTGGATGATCAGTGAAATTTAGATTAGGTCATGTATGTTTGTAGTTTAATTCTCTTTAACGAATTCATAATGTTGATACTCTATTCCTCAAGCCTTAGATAAGTGTCAAAGTTATTCTTTCATGCTTCAGGTCCTTATGTTCTAACCTTAAGTGACCTCTCCTTATGATAAGGTAGCAAAGATAAAAAATTAATGATCAATGATTTAGATGGGAGAAAGTACATGTTCCTTATTATGGAAAGAATGTTGTATACTTGTTTTATATAAGGCTATAAGGTTCAAGAAAGATAAAGGCAAAGCTTTTTGTATAGGTCATGGTTAATTGAGAATTTTATGTGTGTCTTCTTTTGGATACTGTATGGAAGTTGTTATTGACAAAAGGTTTTATAGAATGTGGTATAGATTCAAAGTGGGTTTTTTAAATAAAGGTTTATATGTGGTTATAATGATAGTGTTGAATTTCATGTTGATATAGAAATGGATTAGCGCAATTTGAGTCAGTGAATTCCTAGTAAGAGGTTGAAGTTAGTCGTTGAACTTGTAAGGAGTAATATTGTTGAGATAAGAGTTCTAGAAGCACATAGGATATTAAATCTGTGGTTTACACTAGTACTATGGTGTCATGTGTTATACCTTGTGATTTTTAGTAGGCTTGAACATAGTGAGAGAATTTAGTTTAGCTCAGACTTTATTAGAAGGAGTTATCAATTCCCATGTAAAGATTATAAGGGGCCTCAAGTGAAGTGCAGTATTGAGAGGGAAATGTATAGTTTAGGGAGTATTTGAGAAGTATGTCTAAGCTTTAAAGAAGTAGTTGCATTGCCCAAGGCATGGTACTTCTATCCCAGCTTTTGTTTTATAGTCCTATATTCCATGTTATAGGGTTGCAACCATGTCGTGATTCCATCTGCAAATATATTATTTAGATCATGCCAAAAATTCTTTGCTCCCTAATGTTATTAGAACTTTTAAGAAAGAGTGTTGAAGAAATACTCTAGTTGAATATAAACTTTTAGCATGATTCAATCTGTATAGACAGAATTCAGGTTATCAATTAGACTAATAAGCTCCTATAGTTTCCATCTTTCTATCTAGTCTTACTATTTGAAGTTTCATGAAGATGGCTATTCCAAGAGCTAATTTGTTTGTATTCATGTAAGTTGTGAATTTAGTTCAGTTCATGCATCATGTTTTAGATTCAGCTATGTAGTCATGATTCAGGTCATAAATGTTCAATGGATGATATAAATTTTCCAAGTATTCCATCTCAGACAATGTAATACCCCTTTTACAACCTTGGTCTCATTATCTCATGATTCGTGTTTACATGATGCACTTGGCGATGCCATGAAAACCTTTTTTCATTTGTTTCCGACTCATTCCTTGTTGAGGGATATTTTCAAAATGAGAAGTTACATACTTTACTCTATCTTTAGTAACTCTTGTAATTTTTACCGCATCAGTTATCACTTCGCAATTCTATATGCATGATTGTATCTGGAATATTTTGAGTGAGTTCTAAATTCCCAACAAGAATTAACTCCTTATAGTCAATAGAGTCAAGTCAGCTTAGAAATCAGTTTCACGATAGAAATTTTAATGTTTTATCTCATCTATATCCGTTATTACCATACATGTCATGTGTACATTATTACATACTTCTAAGACTTCAATAATTTCCAATCCATCATTAGATGATGAATGATTCCAAGGGGGAGATAATGTAACACCCAATATTTCTGGGTTAGACTTTGAACCATCATTCCTATATGTGTAAACTCTCATAAAAGGATTTGGCTATAAATATGTATGTCATGATAATTTACCTAGTGTGTTAAGAATTGTTGAGGTGAAAAATGTTCATAGGAAGTACTTAGAGCAATGTCAAGTTAAGAACACTTGCATCAATTGAGTTTTTGAATTCGATCCTACAAGGGTAAAATTTAAATGAGTGTCTCTCCTATAATACAACAATTCATGTGTCCTGCTATATATCAATTGAAAGATCTTTGATTCTTCTGTCTAATGAATCTAATTTCACCTTATTTCGATATCGGAGTAGAAAGTTTGGATCATTTTGCTTAGAAGTGGCTATCTGTCAACTAGGTAATGACTAAGCTGACAAGCCGTCACTTAGGTGATAACTAAGCCGATGATCCATCAACTCTAGTCATCATCCTAGGTCAATAAATAGAAAATCCCAATCTAAAAGTGACAACAAGGGTGACGAGTCATCACCTAACTGATGGGCCGTCCACCTTATCGTCAACTGAAAAATCTATGCAATTATTTTTGGTTTCTTTAGGCGTATTTTTATTTTTTACTCACCTTAAATCCTACCGCCACGACTTAAATTACCCCATAAATGATACTTTCACATCATTAGTCAGTTTTTATTGTGTACTCTCCTCTCTACTCTCAAGAGAAAATAAATTAAATTATTTCCCAGAACAAGAAATTCAAGGTTACTTCCCCAAGAACTCAAGAATTCAAGTTACAATTTCAAGCATTCATCAAGAAACCAAGAAATTCAAGTATATGGGGTATTCATCAATGGGTCCCTTCCACCCATTTAGCCAAAAATATCCTCTTTTGGTTTAAAAGTATGAATCTTACCCTCTTTTATGAAATTATCCATGAAACCCATAAATTTAAACCATGAACTTTTACGTAAGTAAAATTCAACCAATGTCAACATATGTTTCTAGGTTATTTAAGTCACTTCATGTTTGAATTACAATTTCCCTCATCTTAATTCTCTTGATTTCATGTTGAATCCTAAGTTATGAATGAAACAATGTAAATATGATATTTCTCATGATTAACACATTCTTATTTCAAAATACATGTTTCTGTCTCGTTCCTTGAATTATCATTTGTTTTGAGTCTTTGAATTATGACTTCATGTAACTATTTTATGTAATGTTGTCGTATTTTGTATTCACTCAGTACTGGCAGATTATGAACACCTGATACCTTATATTTATTTGTGTTTCAGAATTTTTAAGTAATGAGTAAGTCAACTCATGATTTCATTGTTAAACTCGGTTTGTTATGATCATGTTGGGCACTATCTGTTTACATGTTTATGATTACTTCAAAATATATATGCACTATTGTTTTCAAAATACCACGAACTGAGTTTATCAATTATCAGTGTATGCACCATTTAGTATTTACTATTTTTTAGTTGAGAGTAGGATTTAGCAACGAGTGGGAAGTGTGGGTTCAACACATCCTACTTTCCCAGAAACTACGTGCCACCATAGGTTTAGGGGACTCGCCAGAGAGTGTTCCCCTTGCCTAATATAGGTGCAGTTTCGTGATTACTCTAATTCAGGTTCTACTCCGATGGCAAGGATAGAATATCCCTCGTCAACATGGTTCAAACGTTGGACTCTATGATAGTTCACATGGTTTATATCGGTTACTTGATAGCTCTTATTGTATCAGTCAGTATTCAGTTTATCTTAGTTTAGGTTTTCTTGACCAAGTAATCAAATTTTAGTAATTATTAAGTCAATTTTACAGATTATTCATGTTATTCTGATCTTGTCAGTACATGCTGTACTTGTTCTTGCATTCTCACTTTTTACATGTTTATGTTTTTCATGCTCAGTATCCATACATGACCCTCAGTTCAATTTTACATCATGTTTAGCTTTACATGAGATTTACATATAGTATTCATGTTTTACCGCTTCCTAGCTTCACTTCTACTTTTTTTACAAAAGTAAATATTTAAGACTAAGTGTAGTGATTCACAAGCTTATCATATTATATTTGTAACTCATGTTTTAACATACTTTAAGTTTCAGTTGATTTCAGTCTCTTGGTGAGTCTACTTGCACTTAGCATGTATGTTGTAACATTATGTATCGATTTAGTTTTACATATTGCATTCACCCTTACTTACTCAGTACATTCTATAAGTACTGACCACATATACAATTGTGTGGATACATTGTTTTATAAATTAGTTACCAAAAGTAGTCCACACACTAGGTTCAAATAGTTCTCTCCTTTCAGCCTGTAGGTGATAAGTTCTCCTATTTTGGGAACTCCAGTCCATTGTAGATCATGTATCATATTTTTTATTATCAATTTGTATTGATTAATGGTAGTTGGAGGCATGTTCCAGCTACTTGTAGTTAGTATCATAGAGGCTTCATAGATAATTAGTCAGAGCCATGATATGTAATTTTTGTCATTTCTTCAGTTTTATCATATTGTAAACTTTATCAATATTACATTTATTCAGACTTCCTTTTGATCATGTTTCCTCTTAGTAAATTTAGCTATTATATAATTTAAATAAGTTGCTCAAGTAGTATCTCAGTTCATGGGTTAGCTTGGGATCACTAGTGGTTCCAAGCACCGTGTTACGACTAGGGGGTATTCTTAGAGTATGACACAACTCTTGCCAAAGGACAAACTTGTTGCATATGACCAAGCTGAACATAGTTAAAACATAAGTTCCTTCCCTCCTCACAATAACCTTGATAAATTTACCCCCAAAAAGGGAAAAGAGGATAAGATGGGGATGACTGGGCTCTATTAGCCTGAGACATGGCACTCTTTGCCTTAGGACCATTGTGGCCTGAAAACGACAATCACCTAAAGACATAGGATATGGATCACTAGTTGTCAAATAAGAACTTACCTAATTCTGGTTCATAGTCCATTGGCTTCAATTTTTCAACGATTTTTGTGTCCTACACCTTATAATGAATATCAAAACTTCTTGTTCTACTTTTCCCCTATCTCTACCTACTTATTTTTCTCATCTTTTACCTGCTGCATATAAACCACCAGCCTAGAGATGTCCCTATCATTATTAAACATAGTATCCTTACACTCTAGAACCAAATCATGAGACAAATCAGAACTAAACTTTCTTTTTTTGGGACATCATATTAGATACAAACTCCGGAGCATAACGGGATAACCACTAAAACTTTAGGTGATACTCTTTCACCCTCATCTTACCCTACTTCAGGTTCACAAACTCTTTGGCCTTAGATTCAATTAACTCATGAGGAAATAAGTGATCAAGCAAGGCAATTGAAAAGTCATCCGACACCGCCTGCCAACATCAACACCCCTCATCGCTCTCGACTCCTCATACCATTGATAAGCTATTTCTTTCACCTTAAAGGCAACAAACTCTGCATCATCAGAATTAGTACCATAGATTACCATGAAAATGTTCTCCATCTCATCAATAAATCCTTAAGGGCCCTTCTCAACCTTAGATCCTATAAAGGTCATACTGACGAGACAGTGATACCAAAAACTAGGAAAACACTAGAATAAACTAATGAAACTCTGCATTAGAGATGTCTCCCTGAGGTGATTGAGAATGAGTATCACCATCCCAGGAAGCCTGAAAAGGACTATTAAGGATCGGTGAAAACCCTAGTAAAGTGGTACAATCAAGAGCAGGGACCCTAGATCGGGTATGCACTCTATAAGTAGGGTGAGTTCCTGATAACGCTAAACTTATAAGACAAATTAAGTGCATGGTGGTCATTTTCAATATAATTATCCAATTTTATGTCTGGGTTGAATCTATGAGGCATAATGTGAAAGGTGATTGAGTAAGTTCGAAATAAAAGCTATTTGTTAAATTCAAATATGTGATAAAAATTTTTTGGGGATTTTGAATGTTTTCAAAAATATAAAATAAATTTTGGTCTTCTAGAATACTAACTTAAGGCTAAGAATAATTAGGGTATAATCAATTAATAATGGATCTTGTGGTTATGCCATTCTAGGTGTGAATTAATTCATGGGTAATTGGGAATTTATCCAATTTAGATAGGAGTCGTGTGTAGGCTATATTTAATGTATTATTGTTTGTCTTTCAAAAAACACTAAATTACACTCATGTATTCTTTGGAATAGATCATGAGCATGGCAAACCTACCAATCTGAAACCTCAACTTAGCATCCCTATTTCTAGGATGATGACCATCAAGCTAGCTAAATCACATAACATCTTTATTTATAAGATAATGTTAATGAAATAACTAATATCAAATAGTTGTTCACCATTAGTCATCACGCACATCCCTCTTTCAAGGATGATGTGGTATCCAAGTAAATTTTGGGTTTTCACCTATAAATCTAATTCAATTTGGGATTAATAGTGAAAATAACACAAACAGCTAATTAGGTTGATACATAAAAAATACCAAGCATAAATAACAACATCTCCAAGAATAACCCCAAGAGGAAGAACTACCAACTCATAAAGATAATTAACAAAAATATACCAAAATCTCCATCAAATTAATTCATGAAAGATAAAGAGTATGTCAATCCACACTTTAATTTCGAATAAATCATGAATGGGATTTACCAATTCTTCACTTTAGAGTTACTCTGATCTATTCTTAGCTTAAGATAAAAAGAGAAGATAAAAGATAGGATAAAAAGGAATTAAAAGGAGCTACAAAACCCATATTTGAGCCACAATTCCACCTTTGGCAGATATTATAAAAATTACACCTTGCTCTTGTTCTCTTTAAGAAAATTACAATTATTCCCTTGAATTCTTTTTTGTTCCACCACGATTGCAGTCTTTTGGTCGTGATCGTGCTTCTACACTTGCGAATCTAAACTCGCTATCGCGATACTTAAGAGTGATCTTTGATCCGTGGTTGATTGACTATAATCAAGACTCTAAGAATCGTGATTGCGGTATCCGAGGGCATCTTGATCTCCAGTTAATTCTTCTTTTCACATATTTCCCTTTCCTTTCATCTTTATTTCGATTCATTTTCATCGTAGCCCTGTAAGACCATAAAAAATAGAAATTAATGCATTCCAATGAAAAAATAGTCTAATTTACAAAATCATAGCCATAGTAGTGCAAGGATTATCAGTTCTCTCCTTATTTTCCTCTGGTAGAACAGAGGGTCCAGTAGAGTTCCTACAACTGTCAGATCTTCGAGGAGGCACAATCTAAAATGAGAGTAAGCTAGGAGTTAGAGAATTTTCATAACCACTAGATTCTTTTAATACCCCTGGTTTATGGAATCTAAATTTTTGAAGTGAAGTCAAAATTGCCATGACCACGACTCAGGTGATGAGTTGTTATCACTCGTCAGAAGCCAAAGGGTCAGACTTGTTGTCCCATTAGTGTTATGCCCAAAAATCTAGTCCCAGTCCATGACTCTTCATCATGAGTTGTTAGGTTAGGTAATGGGTTTTCACGAGAGACTCCCTGTCTTAAAAGTAAAAGATGGGATTTTTGATGGTTAGTTCACGATTCAAGGCAATGGCTCATGATCAGTTATCACTAGTCGTCTGCCATGCTGTGATGACCGACCTTTATATTTTCTGCGTTCTTTAGTTAAGGTCACTGTGCTATTTTTCTCTCTTTACTCTTTACCCACGAATTAAAAATACATAAGGGTCCTCATTATCTTCAATTAATTAAATCAAAAACCTCACTTTTCTCCTCTTTAACTCCCAAGGCAAGAACACTAGGGTTATACAAAGGATTTAACATCTAGGCTCAAAAATCTTGATAACTTTAAATTTATTATATATTTTAGGTTCTCCTCTCATCCCTAAACTTGTATTTTATGTTAGGGCATAAACTGATTCACAATTGATGCAATTTAATTATTGGATTTTAAATTGGGTTGAGGACTTATGATTGGTTTCTACTTGCATTGTTTACCCATGATCTAAATATGTTATTCATTCTTTGATTAATCGTTTTTGGGGCTGAATGGGTTCATTATTATGGGAATTATGAATGGGGAACATGTGTTTTCCCAAATTAATGGATTTTTGATTAGGTAAAGACATTAACCTCAACCCACCTTTATAAACTTGGTTTTGAATATGGAATTTGGATATCTTAACTTACGTTTAGAACCTTACATTCCATTAAAGGATAATGGATAAGGAAAAAGTTTTGGAATGCCTTAGGTGGCGATAATTTTGAATTTGAATGAAACTTAGTAATCTAGTGGTTAATTGAATTGTATTGACATTATTACATCAGTATGCAAGCATAATTAGTATAATGATACATGGTTGGTAAATGCATTAATATAAGACTCTTAGGTTAAAGGGTTAGGTTATGTGCAAAATGGTTTTAATTTAGGCTTAAATAGGATTATGTAGCTCACCGTGAAGGTGTATTCTTGAGGGGGGGACTAACACTGGAAACCACATTTGCCGGCGTGAAGGTCTATATAATAGTGAGCTTGGTTCATACATTTCATTTTTAGGATGACTAGAGCCTTGGTATCTTTAGTCATTTCTTTGGGATCCTCAATTCAAGCGGCTAACACTCACTGGGGCCTTTTCAACAGGAGTAGATAAACCCATATATCCTATGGGTTCCATTAGGATGGAATGAGCTACACAGTTCAGACCAATATTTTAAACTCTTATGTTCATGCCCCTTCTCCCTATCCTGGCATCTTATATATGTATATATGAATGTGTGTACGTGGCTTTTACTGATTTGGACAAGTCATTATTTTATCACTTTCCCTAAGTTACATGATGGTTCTTTTCCCACTGACCATCACTGGATGCTGCCTCAGTTTATGATGTAGGGTCTGAGGCTTTTTTTTTCAGTTACTCTTATGTAGCATTAGGTGGCCTAGTTCATTTTTTGAGTTTCTATAAGGTTGTGAGCCTCCTCCTTCGGAAGGCATTGTCATTTCAATAGGATTCTTTTACATATTTTGGGAATTATGACAATCATAGTCGTGGGCATGTCCTGACTTAGTTTTGTATTCTAGTTTTAGAGTCTTTTTTGGACAAGTGTGGGATGACTGTTTGTTACTCTTAGTTTACATTTGGGTTATCTATTTTTCTTACTATTATATTTGGTTTGATTCCATTGTATCCAGTTATTGGTATCTGGATGTTAGCTTAAGGACCTGGTCTATAATCCCTAGTGGGCCTGATATACCCATAACGGCTAGGCCCTAGTTTTGCTTGTGACAACTCTATAGCCCAAAGATAGAACACAAGAAAGGTAAAAAATCCTAAATACCTTGTATAGTCCACCTTATATATGTGGTGCGATATACACCTGTAAAATGGACTTTACTAGACACAGCTTTGTGAACACTTAACGACCTTGAACCGTTTTCTAATACAAAACTTTTCTTGACTTGAACTAGGGCCTAGACGTGATGAGTATCTTCAACACACCATGGTCGGAGACCATCCCCCTTATCCTTAACTCAAGAGCACAATAATAATTATAATAAATAGTGAAAGTCAACCAAATAGGATCATAAGAAAAATAGATAAAAAAAATATAGACCAAGAGTCAAATTAAATGATCATCCCACACTTGTCCACAAAATCCTCTAAAACCAGATTACCAATTTAGGTCAGGGCATGCCTCGATTATGATAGTCGTAATTACTACAATATAAAAAGAAACCTAATAAAATAACATGGTCTTACGAAGGATGGAGTCTCACCGATTTACAATAACTCAAAAAATTAACCTCAACACCTAACACTACATAAGAGTAACAGAACAACCCTCGAACCCTACATCATGAAACAATGCAACATCTATAGACGGCCATTGGGATAAGCACTGGCATGTAACTCAGGGAAAGTGATAAAATAATGCCATAGCTAAATCAGTCAAAACTACATGCACACATTCATATATACATATATAGAATGTCGGGATAGGGACTAGGAAAAGGGACATGAACCTAAGAGTTTAAAATATTAGCATCAATTGTGTAGCTCACTCTGTTCTAAAGGCTCCCACGAGCTATATGGGTTAAACTATCCCTGCTGAAAGAGCCCTAGTAAATTTTATCTACACAAATTGAGGAAATCGAAGAAAAAAATAAAGACACTAAGGCTCTATCTATCCTAAAAATATAATGTGTAACCTAATTACACGGTCTGATAGACCCCCATACTAGCAAACATGGTTTCCAGTGTTAGTCCCATAGGGACTACACCTTCACAGTGATCCACACAATCCCCTTTAAGCCCAAATTAAAACTATTTTTCACATAAGCCAACCATTAACTTAGTAGTCTTATACTAAGGCATTTACTAACATGGTATCTTCGTACCAATTATGCTTATAATCCTATGTAATTATGAAAAACCAACCCCATTAACTAATAGACTCTAAGATTCATTCTAAGTCCAAATAGTTAAAACCAAGGCATTCCAAAACCATTTTCATTATCCATTATCTTTTAATGTAATGCAAGGTTCTCAAAATGATTTAAGTTAAGAAAATTACATATTCAAAACTAATGTTGTGAAGGTGGATTGAGATTAATGCCATGACTAAACAAATAATCCATTAATTTGGGGAAACCCAATGTTCCCCATTCCAATTCACACAGTAATACACCCTTTTACCCCTACAAACCATTAATCAAAACATGAATAACATACTTTGATAATGGGGAAACAATTTAAGTAGAAACCAATCAAAATCCCTCAACCCAATTTCAAACCCAATAATATAAAACACATGAATGTTGAATAAATTTATGCCAATAATATAAAATACATGTTTAGGGATAAGAGACATACCTGAAAAAACAAAGAAATTTACAGGGATTTGAAGTTCTGAATTTTCCTGTAAAAACCCTAGTGTACTTGCCTTTGGAGTTGCAAAGGAGAAAGTGGCATTTTGATTTGATTAATTGAAGGGAACGGGGCTATTTGGGGTGTTTTAAATTGTGTTTGAAGGTAAAAGACCAAAAGGAGCCTAGTTAAAATGTGCAGGAAAAATTGAGTATAGTCATTATGCCTTAGATTACGAATCATAAGGTCGGACCATGAGTCGTTACGTGGACTCATTACCTAGGGTTTAAATTCCTAATTTGTCACTATTTAGACATTGAATCTCATATAATGACTCATTGCTTTACACAATCAGTCAACACTATGAATCGTAACTAGAGGTTGAATTCCACGGTAACTCAATATTGAGATAATGAGTCCCTCCTACTGACTCATTACGTCTCATAACAAGACATACTTTGGGCTCATTATAAAGGAATCAATGCATAGACAAAACTCACCGCCGTAGGAATGAATCCTTATCAAGGCTCTTTACCTAGCATCAAGAATCATTACATGGGCCATTAACACGACATTGTTGATATTATTTTAGAAACTTAGCTAATTTAATTAATCAACTCTTGAAGGGTCTAAAGCTCAAGAAACTAGGGTGTCATAGAATTGTGGCGTGAGTCTTGGTTAGGGACCCAAATATGGCCCTTACTTCCCAAGTAACGAATCCTTTCTAATGACCAGTTACATATTATAACGATTCATTGTCGAGGTCGTCATCACTGACAACTCTTACAACGCTTCAATAATATGGACATAACCTACTTCGATATTGGATTAAGGCAAAATTTATGACGTTGGAAAGATAATTCAATTATCTATTTAATTGTTGTTCTTTATCTAAAATATTCTTAATCACCCAAATGTTATGCTAGTTTGAAGCTAATTATAATTATAATCTTCACAAGAGTTTAATTGCTAAGGGATGTTTTGACTTGTCCATAATCTAGAAGTTATTTGAGGCCTTAATATATGCATAAATAACTAATAAGACTACCAACACATGTGGTTTTATTATGAATGAACTTAAAGCATAGTTCAAATATTGGCATGGATTTTCGGGGTGTTATATATAATGTTTGTAAACATGGTGGTGAAGATAAAGGATTTGGGTGGCAATTACCATTCCTTGTACCATTGGTGTATATCAATTTGGTAAATCCTTGTGTGATATAAAGGCAAGTATAAGTGTGATGTCACTATCCATGATTAAAAAATTAGGCTTAGGAACTCCTTAGACCACCATTATGAAGCTTTTTATAGTAGATCGACCTATAAAGAGACCAGTAGGTTTCCTATATGATGTGCTTATTCATGTTGACCGATGAATTTTTCCTAATGATTATTTTATTATAGATTGTGATATCGACTATAAGGTCCCCATAATTCTTTGTAGGCCTTTCTTATCTACCAAAAGAGAACTCATTGATATGGAAGTGTAGGGAGTTGAAATTTAGGGTCAATGGTCATGAAGTCACCTTTAATATATGCAAGTCTAAGAAGCAACCTCAAGATTTGAAAGTGATGTCAGTGATTGATGATGGAGTTGTCGATGAAATGGATGTGGATTTGAAAAGTAAGCCCTTTGCATCATTCTTGTTGAACTAGGGAAGTAAATATGTTAAAGAATATGATGAGGTTGTAGCTTCTATGATCGGACTTGGTTCATACAACAAAAACTTGCATGAGCTTAACATTGGTATAAAGAATTTGGATAGTCCTCCTACCAAGCCATCAATAGAGAGGCTCCTCAACTTTAAATCAAGCCTTTCCTTCTTATCTTTGCTACGCATTCTTGGGACAAGACAACACATTGCTTGGTATAATAGTGGCAGACTTATTTGTGTGGAAAACTAAGGCTTTGAAATTTTATTAAAGAAATCCATATTTGACATAGGATGGACCATTACTGACATCTTTCAGATCTGTACCGATATTTACACTCAAGAAATCAAGTTGGTCCAGAATGTGTGCCTAAACTCAAAAATCAAAGAAGGTTAAACCCTTTAATACTAGCTATGATTAAAAAATAAATCATTAAGTGGCTTGATATGTGTGTAGTGTATCCCATCTTTAATAGCACTTAGGCGAGCCCGTTTGAAACAACCTTCCTTGGGGCCTTGTCATAATGGGCATCCCATGTCCTACCAGGACCAGAGGATACCTCCATTCTCCATTCGCCTGCCTTGAGTTTGCTGAATTCTGAGCATGTAACAAAATAGGTTAACAGGTCACATAAAGACTCTGGGAATAGATAACAACTGTGACCAACAAAACCGAGTTCAACCTTCCTATACCAATAATCAAACCATACCAAACAAGGGACATAAACCAGGCCATAACCAAAGACGTTGTGAAACATAATATAAATAATCCCAAAATGTAATAGGATAGAACAATGAACAATATTGCCCAATGATGCCAGCCTCCCAGCCTATTCCAAAGCCAAGTCTAACACCTATATTGATCCTACCCATTCCAACCCATCAAAGTACCACAAAGCCTCTAACAAAAAGAGTAATAAAATTTGGTTGGGGTATGTACCCAACCATAGCTAAAACCAATATCCTAATTTAAACCATAATGTCTAGAAATATCCATACCATGAAATGGAGCCTTCCAAAAGGATGAAAGATCACCACTTTAGTCCAAATGATGTCCTCGAGTCAATAACTATGTAGGAGGAGTAGAATAGTTATTTCCTATATAGCGTGGGTATACAACTGCCAGTAGATGGGGTTAACGAGTAAGTGCTAGCATGATCTCAGAGTAAGGATAAAATAATGTCATTTACAAAACCAAGTAAAACCATACATATGCTCTCAACAAAACACACACACACACATATATATATATATATATATCTAACCACGCTAGGAAAAAGGGATCGGGTTTAGCATACCTTTAAAACCATTTTCTGGGGTGTATAGCTTTGCCATCCTAAACCACCCCCAGGCTATATGGGTTCCACTCCCCTGCTGAAAGGGCCCCACTGGGTGTAGCCGCATAACTTGGGAAGTATCCCATGGGATGAGTAGTGCATCCTTAAAATAAAGTATGACATCATGCACAAAGTCACATAGACCAACCTCATATCGGCAAATATGAGTTTTCAATTTTGGTCCCCCTAGGACCTTCACCTTCCACGACTTTGCTACACATCCCACCTTTATATCCATGACCTATATCCCCAGCAGAATAAAATACAAGGAGGATTGGACACTGCCTACTATACGAGTCCCTAGTACAATTCGTACCCTGGCTTTTATGGTGAGCAACTTGTACTCAAATCCAACCTAAGTAACCAAGTCCAAGATTAAGTTAAGGAACCAAATGGTCCATAATAACCAGTATAACTAGTACCCCTATGTCATATCCAGTCCAGTAATCAAAATCCATCCCACCAACCAACACTGGTCAGTATATGATCAGGATATACCATCAATACCCAAACATATGACTCATACCCCTAAGTCATATTAGGTCCAAAGATTAGAATTCCAATAAATTTCTAAGGTACAGAAAATAGGGTGTGTCAGTCTCCCCTACTAGGAACATTCATCCCTGAATGACTGGAAAGGTAGGGGTAACCACACCATAGAGTCATTTACATTATTAAATAAATTCCTAATCTTTAATAATGTTCATAAACAAAGAGACAAGGATATAAATCTTTCCTACAACAAACTCTGAAAAAAGATGTGTTGAAAACACATACCTTCCGCATGAATCCCAGAAGTAGAAAACAAATGCAGATATTTGGACTTCATGTCCTCTTTCGCTTTCTAAGTATCTTCTTCCATCTTATGGTTCCGCCAAAGAACCTTAACCAAAGCCGCATACTTCGTCCACAATCGATGAACCTACCTCTCCAAGATCTCAACCAAAATGTCTTCATAAGATAAAGAATCAGTAATACTCAATCCCTCCAAAGGAACAATTGAAGGAATAATAACCAATGTACTTCCTTAATATAGAAACATGAAATACCGAATGAACAAAGCTAAATCTAAGAGGAAACTCCAGCTCATAAGCAACATTACCAATTTTCCACAAAATCTCATAAGAAACCACTTACCGAGGACTGAGCTTCCCCTTCTTGTCAAACTGCACTACTCATTTTATGGTAGATACCTAGAGAAAAACCTTATCCGTAACGTTGAACTCCAACTCTTTATGCCTATCATGCATATATGACTTTTTGTGACTTTGGGTAGCCTTAAGACTCTCCCGAATCACCTTTACCTTCTCTATAGCCTAGTAAACCAAGTCGTGACCAAACATGTCCGCGTCACCAAACTCAAACCAACCAATAGTTGATCTACACCTCCTACCATACAATGCCTCAATAGGGACTATACCAATACTATAATGATAGCTATTTTTGTAAGAAAACTCCACCAATGGTAGATGGTCAACCCAATTTCCACAATAATCAATCACACAGGCCCGATGCATATCCTCTAATGTCTGAATAGTTCTTTCCACTTACCCATCCATCTATGGATGAAAAGTAGTACTCAACATCATCTTTGTCTCCAACTCTCTCTAAAAACAATTCCAGAAGTGAGATGCAAATTGCATGCCACGATTAGACAACCACCCCTTGCGGCTTCATAATCTCCTAGAGATACAACATTGTATAATCCTCCACCCAAAAGGTTGTCCGCACTGGCAAAAAGTGTGCAGACTTAGTCATCCTATCCATGATGACCCAAATCAAATAATATTAACTCCGAGGCCAAGGAAGACCAGTAACAAAGTCTATATTGAATACTTCTAACGTCCACTTGAGAAAATCAATTTCTTGATACAACCCTCCTAGCCTCATGTGCTCAATATTAACCTGTTGACACACCATGCACATGGCCACAAAATCAGCCACATCTTTCTTCATACCATTCCATCAATAGATCTCCTTGAGATCATGATACACCTTAGTTGAGCTAGGATGAATAGCATAGCGCGAGCTATGTACCTCTGCCCAAATACTTTGTCATAACCCATCGACATCTGGAACACACAACCTCCCTTGGTACCATAAAGTACAATCACCACTGATCTCAAACACTACTACCTTTTTCCCACCAATATCACTCTTGATTTTCATCAAGATAATATTTGGCACTTGATTCTCCTTAATATCTACACGAAGAGATGATTGAACCACTTCTTGCACCACCACACCACCTTCTTTGGAGTCTAAGAAGCGAACTCTAAGATTAGCCAAGCGGTGAATATCCTTTACTAATTCTCATTTTCCTTCTTCCCCATAAGCAAAACTACACATGGATAACATACTAATAGCATTAGCAACCACATTAGCCTTACCTGGGTGATAGTGAAGACTCATATCATAACCCATGTGAAGCTCAAGCCATCATCTCTGACTAAGATTAAGCTCTTTCTGAGTGAATACATACTATAGACTGCTATGATCAAAAAAGATATCCACGTGAATACCATACAAATAATGACACCATATTTTCATAGCAAACATAACCGTCAACAACCCCAAATCATGAGTAGGATAATTTCTCCCATGTACCTTAAACTTCCTAGAAGCATAGGAAATCACCTTCCCATGCTGCATCAATACAAAAACCAAGCCCTACCTAAGATACATCACAATAAACCATGAACCCATCATTGCCATCTAGCAAAGTTAAAACTGGAGCTGAAGTTAAATTATTCTTTAACTTCTTAAAACTCCCTTCACAAGTATTTGACCAAGAAAACTTAACCTTTTTCTGTGTTAACTTAGTCAAAGGAGTAACTATCGATGAAAACTTTCCAAAAATTGCCTATAATACCCAACTAAACACAAGAAGCTTAGAATGTGAGATGGAGTCGAAGGTCTAGGCCACCTCTTCACTATAACAACATTCTGTGGATCCACCATGATCACTTTACTAGAAATAATATGACCCAAGACCGTCACAGCGTTCAACCAAAACTCACACTTAGAGAACTTGGCATATAACTGTTGTTCCTATAAGTTCTGCAACACAACACGAAGGTGATTATCATGATCCACCTTACTCTTTGAATAAACCAGAATGTCATCAATGAACACAATGATAAAGAGATCTAAATACTGATAAAAAACTCAATTCATTAGATCTAAATGTTGTTGAAACATTAGTCAACAAAAATGACATAACCAAAAACTCAAAGTGCCCGTACTGAGTACGAAAATCCATCTTAGGGATATCAACCTACCTAATCATTTGCTAATGCTACCTAGACCAAAGATCTATCTTAGAAAAGATCTTGGAACTTTGCAAGTTGTCAAACATATCATATATTCTTGAAAGAGGATACTTTTTCTTGTGTGCCACCTTTTTTAGCTTCCTATAGACAATGCACATCTGAAGGGAACCATCCTTCTTCCACACAAACAACATCAATTCACCCCAAGGAGATACATTAGGATGAATAATTCACTTATCTAGAAGTTCCTTAAGTTGCTCCTTATGTTCCCATAGCTCAACTGGAGCCATTCAATATGAAGGAATAAAAATAGGACAATTGTCTAAAATTAGATCAATACCAAACTATATTTCCCTCTCCAGTAGAACAACTAGAAGTTTATCTGGAAAAACCTCTAGAAACTCATTAACTACAGTAATTGACAAAAAATAAGGACGTTTTGAGTTAGTCTTTAACCCTGACAAGGTAATAAAGACAACCTTTAGAGATCAACCTCCAAGATCTAAGATAAGAAACAAATCTCCCCTAGGATCTAGAGAAAAACACTTCCACTTTATAATCAGTTTACTAGGGAACCTAAAGATAACCCTATGGGTCTAATAATCCAAAGATGCATAATAAGAGTGTAGCTAGTCCATACCCAGAATAACATCAAAATTCAACATATCCAACTCTAAGAGATCCACCAAGGTTTGCTTGCCACCAGTAGATACCACCACTACTATAGACACACTTAGCAATAACCGAGTCTACTACTGGGGTAGAAACATAAAAAGAATCTAAAATAACTTACGAATCAAAACTAAAATATATATCCAAATAAGGATTCATATAGGAGAGATTAGACCCTGAATCAACCAAACAATATACGTCATGAGAGAATAGCTGTAATGTACAAGTAACAACATAAGGTGATGCCATGGATTCCTCTTGGAACACCAAACTATACAACCAATTTTGACCAACACTAGAACAGGAGCAGTTACAAAAACAGATTCAACACCACCAATTGTAGGAGCAGAAGATGAAGCCACTAGAACCTTATTCACCCCCATAGCAACCTTATTAACTCAACACTCCCAGAGTTAATCGTCTGCCTTGCCACACTTAAAGTATTTATCTTTTTTCTTCATTATAATAACCCCAATAAGGACGACCACAAAACTGACAAGGAGGACATGAAGAAATTGACTGACCTCTGCTTGCCTAATATTGGGCACCTTATGCCTTAAAATTATCACCACTATGATGACGCCTGTTGCTCGAATGGCAAGGAGAACTAGCAGAATAGTATGAACTAGAACTACCCCATGTTTTTTTCTACCATTTGCCACCATCTTGACCACCCTCAGATTGAGCACCTCCCTAATAAGAAAACCTGCAACTCTTACCTTACCTATACCCAAACTTTGTATGTTTTTTTTTTCATCCTCTACGTGCTACATATGAATAGTCAACCTAGAGATATCCATACCCTTAATCAACAATGTAGTTTTGCTCTCTAAAATAAAATTTTGATTCAACCTAGAAGCAAAATTCCTTATTCTAGGCCGTATATCAGCCACCAAATCAGAAGCATACCTTGACAATGTGTGAAACTTCAAGGCATATTCCTTGAAAAACATTCTCTCCTGGTTGAGGTTCACAAACTTCACCATCTTTGATTCCCTCAACTCATGGGGAAAAAAATGATCCACAAAAGCACCAGAGAAGGAATCCATAAAGATGACTCCTCCACATCTCCTTTATCCTTATCCCACTCTTCATACCACTGAAATGTAACCTCTTTGAGCTGATAAGATGCCACGTTTACACACTCTACATTGGTAGACTACATCACTAGAAATATCTTCTATATTTTATCCAAGAAGCCCTATGGATCCTCCACCACCTTTACTCCTAATAAGTGGGAGGACCTATCTTTATAAATTGGCCAACCCTTTTGGCCTCAGAAGATAAAACACCAGACACATTATGCTCATCCTGAGCAGAAACTAGTTTTGCAATATCATGAATAGACTGATGAAATTCTTCATTAATCATCTCACCTTGAGAAGGACTAGTAGCAACTAGTGGAACTACTGAAATATTAAGGATAGGACTGTGAGATCGAAGATGAATCCAAATGGTAGGATGCACCCCTTCAGCAATACCCCCAGATAGGATAGAAGAATTTTCTTATGTTCTAGATCTACAAGGGATGATTTGAAAGTTGAACAAACAAGGATTAGAGAAGATTACAAGACTGAGGCTCTAAGCTTGAAAATATAATATCAATAAAGTGAAACATTCCTAAATGTTTTGTAGACCCTCCCTTATGAGTATGGTACGGTACACACCCCTAAAAGATACTCTACTTGATACGGCTTTGTGGACTCCCAATTCGCCATGAACTTAGGCTCTGATAACAACTTAACACAACCCGCCCTAGGTCATGTCGTAATAGACATCTCCAGTCGAATTAGGAAAAAATACCATTGTCATTACCTAACCCAACCTCAAGCCTCCTGCCCTGAGTTGGTTGAGTTCTAAGCATCTAACAAAATAGTTTAACAACTTACAAAAGTCTCTAGAAATAGATCAAAACTGTGACTAACCCAACTGGGTCCAACCATACCATACCAAAAATCCAACCATACCATATTAGACCATATCGAATAAGGTCACTAAACCAGGCCATAACCAAAGACGTTCCGAAACATAATATAATTAATCCCAAAATATTATAGGATAAAACAACTAATAATATCATCCAATGATGCCATCCTTCTTGCCTATTAAAAGGTAAAGGCTAACACCAATACTGATCTCACCTAGTCAAACCCAAAAAAGTAACACAAAGCCTCTAACGAAACGAGAAATAAAAGTTGGTTAGGACATACCCCCAACCATAGCCAAAACCAATATCCAAAATAAAGCTTAAATGTATAAAAATATCCATAACATAAAATTGAGCCTTTTGGAGGGATGGAAGCTCATCACTTTAGTCCTAATATTGTTCTCGAGTCAATTATTATGTAGGAAGTAGAAAAGTTGGTTCATGCATAGCGTGGGTATACAACCGCCAATAGATGGCATTAGCGAGCGATCGCTAGCATGATCTCAGTGTAAGGACAAAATAATATGATTTATAAAACCAAGTAAAACTATCCATATGCACACAACCAAACACGCACACACACATACACACACATATATATAATAAAACCATGTTGGGAAAAAGGGACTTGGTTTAGCATGCCTTTAAAACCTTTACCTGGGTAGTGTATCTTTGCCATCCTAAAATACCCACAGGCTATAAGGGTTCAAATCCCCCAATGAAAGGGCCCTAGTACATGTAGCCTCACAACTAGGGAAGTATCCCATGGGATAACAAGTACATCCCCAAAATAAAGTGTGACATCATGCACACGGTCACCAAGATCAACCTCATATTGGCCAATATAAGTTTCAAGTTTTTGTCCCGTGGGACCTCTAGCTTCAATGATTTTGCTACATAACCTTCCATTTTTGCCCAATTAAAAGCAATTTCCAAATAACCAAACCCTTATCTATTTATTAACCAAGTCCATTGATATTGGTATCATAATACCAATCCTTACTTGTAAGTATCATCCGTAGCCAACCATTTATAGGTTTAAGGGGACTTTCAAGTTCCCTTCTATTTACCATATTAAACCACTTGGGAGACTTCCACGTTTCCTACAAACATAACCAATTATCCATAGCCTTTCCAAGCTATTTAATCCATGCATAATTCCTGTAAAAGGTTTAAAACATGCAAGAGTTCCATTAAAAGAAGTCAATGCAATGAACATATCATTATAAGCATTTTTTCAAATACATTGGTGGCATAATATGACCAAAACTAATTCAAATTACAAATAAATCATTCCCATGCAATCCAATTATCCAAAATAACCATTAATGCATATAAAAACATAATTCAAACCATGGGAAATCATAACCAACTATTTAACATCAAAACTCCCAAATCATATTTTAAAGCCAAAATTATGTAATAGTAAAACCATGAAAAATTTCATATAAACCATGCCTTTAAGTAAAATTAACAATGAGGGAAGAGAGCATGCCTTAAACAAAGATAATGATGAAAAGAAATCACCAAGACAAGACCCAAATTGATCCTTTGGTTGAAACCCCAACACCCCTTGCCCAAAAGATCTTGAGAGAATTATCAAGTATTTTGGAAGAGTTTCTAAGTGTTAATGAATAGAATGATAGGGTAAAGAACCTTCCAAGTAGGTTAGATGTCATGGTACCCTATTAGGATAAGTGGGGAAATGTTCAAAATACCCCCACTAAAATGGCATAGAAATCTCATCATAGGGATACGATTGACCCTAACTAGTCATACCCTCTCAATATAATTGGTATCCGACACTCGTATCTTAAACCTCCACCCTTGAAATAAATACTATCTAGTATATGACTAATATAATCAAGTCGTAACCACAACATATGATCCATTCGTGACCTGTATCCCTTGTAGAATAAAATACCACGAGGATTGGACACTGCCTACCATACGAGTCCCTGGTATAATTTGTACCTTTCCTCACAGCTCATGATGTTCCACGCATACTTAAATAAAACATAAGTAACAAAGTCCATGATTATGTTAACGAACCAAATAATCCGTAACCACCAATATGACTCTTACCCCTAAGTAATATCCATTCTATTAAACAAAATCCATCCCATAAACTAACACTAGTCAGTATACGACTGGGCCATACCATCTGTACCCTAACATATGACTCATTTGCATGAGTTGTTTTTGGTCTACAAATCAAAATTCTAAGAAATTTTCTAAGGTCCTGAAACTAGGGTGTTTAGCCGTTACAATCAATGCCTAAAAAGAGAGAAATTATGGTGGTTACTCATGAAAATAATGTACTTATCCATGTTAGGACAATTACGAGTTGGAGATTATTGATTGATAACTTAAAATCAACTCATGCACAAAAAAACATTTTTCTGTGCCATTTATGGATCAAACTCAACTCATGCATAGAAAAAATATTTTTCAATGCCTTTTGTGGATCAATTTCTAGATAGTTTAGCAGGGCGAGGTTGGTATTATTTTCTTGATGGGTACTTAAGGGAAGTATATTTGGCAATTCACCAAGCACTTCGGTAAATCACCCAAGTCCTTCACCTAACTAAATCTCAAAAGATATTTCAACTACGATAAATAATGATGTTTCTCAATGTTCAACAAATCACCAAAAGTAACTCCATGGAATACGACTATCTCTCCGATATAAAACTTAGCATAATGTTCAGCCATGTAAGATGAGTGAACCGACAAGAAATGCACTGACTTAGTTAGTCTGTCTTCCCACTTCCAAGTGGGGATACCAAACTCTTGCAACACACCACCAAGTCTTTGGTTCTCTACCTTAACCTGTTAATAAGTTGCACTCTTGGCTAAAAACTCTGCTATATCTCTTTTTATACCACTACACCAAAAGACTTCTCGTATGTTGCGGTACATCTTAGTGGTTCCTGGATGGATAGAATAACGCTCATCATAAGGTTCTGCCATAATCCGCTTTCTTAAATCATTAACACAAGGCACCCACAATCTACTTTGATATTTAAACACACTATCTCCCCTTCGGGAAACTCAATCTTTTGGTCTTTGACTGAATCCTACAGTTGGACAAAACTATAATTCTTATCTTGCTTTTCTTTCACTTCCAAAACTAGGGAAGATTCAGAACTACTCTGAACCCAAACATTCCCTTCAACTGAATTAACTAGTCTCATACCCAATCTAGCTAATAATGAACTTTCTAAAATAACTCCATATTTTCTTTCTCTATATAAGAAACACTGCCCATAGACAATATACTAAGGGCGTCTGCCACTATATTAGCCTTACCTTGATGATACAAAACACTTATATCATACTCTTTTAATAACTCCACCCACCTTCTGTGACAGCAATTTAATTTCCTATGAGTAAACATATACTACAAGCTTTTGTGATCTGTGAACACATTAACATGCACTCTATTTGAATCATGTCGCAAGATTTTAAAAGGAAACCTAACAGCAGCTAACTAAAGATCATGGGTTGGGTAATTTTTTTCATAAGGCTTAAGCTGTATAGAGGCAAAGGCTATGACCTTACCTATCTTCATTAAAAAACAACCCAAACCAACTCTAAAGGTATCAAAATGCACCACAAACTGTCTGTACCATTAGGTAATGCTATCACTGAGCTGAAGTGAGTCGAGTCTTCAACTTCTGAAAACTCTTCTCGCAAGAAGCTGACCACTGAAACTTAAGTTTATTTTGGGTCAATCTAGACATAGAAGATGCAATAGATGAGAAACCATCAACAAAATATCTGTAATAACCAGCTAGACCTAAGAAACTCCTAATATCTGATAGGGAAATAGGTCTAGGACAATTCCTTATGGATTCTATCTTTTGGGGATAAACTCCAATACCTTTACTGGAAGCGATATCACCAAGTAAAGCTACTGACCTTAGCCAAAATTCATGCTTGTTGAATTTAGCGAACAACTGGTGGTCTCTAAGGGTTTACAACACAATTCTAAGATAGTTTACATGTTCATCCTCACTACTAGAGTAGACAAGAATATTATTGATAAATACTATGACAAACATATCCAAATACTGTTTGAACACTCTGTTGATCAAGTCAATGAAAGCTATTGGGGAATTTGTTTGTTCGAAGGAAATGACTAGAAACTCAAATTAACCATAATAGGTTCTAAAAGCTGTCTTTGAAATATCATATTCCCTTACTTTAAGCTGATGATATCTAGATCTAAGATCTATCATTGAGAAATAACTAGAACCTAGGAGTTTATCGAATAAGTCATCAATTCTAGAAAGAGGGTATTTTTTTATCATAACTTTATTCAACTGATGATAGTCAATGCACATATGCAAAGAACTATCTTTATTTATCATGAATAAACTAGGAGTGCCCATAGAGGAATACTTGGCGTTACAAAACCTTTATCTAAATGATATTGGAGTTGCTCTTTTAACTCTTTAAGATTGGCAGGAGACATATGATATGGAGGTATAAAAATAGGCTGAGTATCTAGAAAAAGGTCAATACAGAATTGTATTTCCCTATCGAGAGTTACCCCTCACAAATCTTTGGAGAAAACATCAAGAAAATCATTGACCATACTAACTGGCTGAATCATTGGAGTCTCAAACTTAGTGTCTTTAACTCGAAAAAGATGATAGATACATCCTTTAAATCAACTTTTGGTCTTTGAGATAAGATATCAAATGACTCTTGGTATAAACTGAATTACCTAACCACTAAAAAATTGGCTCATCTGGAAACTAAAACTTCACCACTCGGGTGCGATAATCTATTAAGTCATAGCAAGAATGAAGCCAATCCATGCCAAGCATAAGATTAAAGTCAACCATATCTAACCTTATTAGGTATGCTAACATGACTTTATGAAGGACCGTGAGATGATAATTTCTATAGATTTTTTTAGAAACAACTGACTCACCCACCGGGGTAGACACCAAGAAAGGCTTAGGGATCTTTTTAGAACTTATTTCAAAATTTAATATAACTAATAGGGTCATATAAGAAAAACTCGATCCAAGATCTAACAATACATAAACATTAAGGCAGAAGACACAAAGCATACCAGTAAAATATCTTGTGAATCCTACTGCTCCTGATGGAATGGTAAAACATAGAACTAATTCTGGCGCTGACCACCACCGGTACTAGATGATGTGCCCTGAGGAGAGACTAGGTGACCTAAAGGAGTAGGTGTACTATTAGCCTTAGTCTGGGGATGAACATCCTAGTTTCCCTGCTTAGCGTGCGGATAATCACTAATATTGTAATTCAACTTACCATATCAAAAACAACCTTACTGATCGGCCAAACTCTCACCCAAATTATTCTTACCACACTTATCACATGTTGAATAATTGGGCCTTTCACTCATACTATTATGAGATTTGGACATAGAAGACTTACCCCACTACTCCTGTCTATCTCTGGGAGCCTGGGCACTAGCTAAAGATGGTGCTGACATAGATGAACGATTCAGAAATTATGAAGGATTTCCTCTTTGAGACCTATTCTGACCATACTCAAACTGTCCTGTTCTAGCCTTCTTATTTTCTTACTCTTTTTCTCTCAACTTCTCTACCTCAATCTGCTGAGAATACATCATCAATCTCATAACATCTATGTCTCCAATAAGGATGGAAGTCCTACACATCTTGACTACCAATCTAGACACTCCTGTAACAAACATACTCATACTATCCCTAGGATCAGCATCGTATTAGGGGCATACTTATACAACTGATTGAACTTAAGGTAGTACTCCTTCACTGTCATCGAGTCATGCCTCAAATTCATAAAATCTTCTATCATAACATCCCTTATGTCACATGGGAAGAACCTATCAAGAAAATTATCCCAAAACACCTGCCAACTCACTAACTAATCATACGCTACATTATTCAGCCTATAGGATGCTAACTCTACACTCTTCTCCTATGAAACATGCATAATCTTTTTAATCTTCTTGACCTCATTTAAATAAAGTTGTGGGTCCTCACCTACTTTTGACCCAAAGAACTCTGGTGGATTCATTCTCATGAAGTCTCTAATTCTAGCTGCTGCTAAATCCCCATTTTGTTGGAACGGTATTACAACCTTATTCTAATGATTCCTAAAACATAGGCAGTCACAACTTTGGCTAATGCTTGAAAGAAAGCCCTAAACTCAGCATGGGATACATTCTAATTCAAAGGATCTGTAAGCTAGATGGCTGGTTATCATTTACGCGGGCGTTAGCTCGATAAGGAGGCATATTCAACTGTCATGTAAGAGCATCAGTTAAAAGTAGATAAAGATACTGTAAGCATAATAGATCAGAAAGAAATAGATGATTTCCTAAGGATATTCTATAACCTCTTTTTCATAAATGTGGTATGCTTCACACCCATGACCAATACTCTACATAGCATGGCTTGTCTAATTCCCAAGGATTCTCAAAAACCTTAGGCTCTGATACCAAGTTTGTAACGCCCCTAAATCTTATCTCGAGATGTCTGGTGCTCAAGAAATTGAGTAGTCTTAAGCTAAACTTATCTGCCTTCTACTAGATATGAGTCTCATAATCAAGGTAATATAGACATAAAAGTCATATTAAATGCAGAAAATGACTAATATAACTAAGAATAATTTTAATATAATGTATGAAACATCAATACTGAATAAGCTGAATCAAAACTAGTAGTCTGACAAGCCACTACTACTAACATCTAGAGAGTCATTGGGATAAACCCCCAGCTAACTCGAACTGTCTAAAAGGAATACTAAATCATGTAAACTGATGAGAAGCAAAATCTGAGTGAATAAGTCCCCGAACTATGAGGACACACAAACTGTAGGATGTAGATGGAGATGCTTGGACTACTCAAGCTGCTGATACTTAGCACTTAAATCTACATTAACAGATAATATAGCACATAGACATATATGTGGATCAGTACTTTGAGGATATACTGAGTATATGGGGGTGAAATCCATAAGTAAAACATCATCTCATCATCAAAATTTATAAAATAATGATGCTAAATGTAAATGACTCACATAATCTGGAATATTTGAAACACTAAAATCATGAATAATAAATCAAATGTACTTTATAAATCTATTGAGTCATAACATTTAGTTCTAAAATTTGTACTTGTGTTCTCTCTTTAAATCATATTATCTAAGTGTAGAAAGGACTCACTCTAAATTCTAAAATCTTAAAGCTGAAGTTTGTAGCTAATATCATTTTGTAAAGCATAATCTAAGTAAACTTTGTGAGCCTTTATACTTGGTTTCCTAAAATATTTTCGATTAATCTTTTCAAAAATATTTAGTCTATAGGGAGGTTCTTAACCGACACAAACCTTGTGAGTTAACATGGAGTCTAATGTCTCATCCTCCAAAGGAAGAAACCTAACATTAGGGAGAGGTGTCATACTCTTGCTAAGTAGTATAACCTGAGCTATGTGATCACTTCTATAACTGTCATCCATGTAGAAGTGGGAATAATATGATCATTTATACCTATGTTGGTTGCGTAGTTTTGTGGAAATAGGAGCGTTAAACCCACACTTCCCTCTCGGTGTTAAATACTACTCTCTTTAGTTCTCTATGCTCATTTTGTTGGAAATCCACTTTAAAACTAGCATAAGGGTTTATCTAAAACCAATTATGCATTTTCTGCATAAAGCTGATCTAAATTTTGTAATCTATAATAATCTGAAAAATGGATTCCAAAACTTATTTGATGATCGAAAGATCAAAGTTATACTGACAATCTATAAATAATCTGATAATAGGATGCTTAAAGCATAATTTTTCTTGAAATAATAATATTCAATCTTGGGATGATAACCCATGCTTCAATCTCATCTCAAAACATCATAATAATCATGCTTGATAATGAAATCAATGATAATTAATCTCAAAATCTGTAAATTACAGCAATAGGCATGAAAATATAAAAATAGACATGCAATTCAACTTCTAAAGGACTTGAAATCTCAAAATCTTGGAAAGAGCAATAATGAGTATGAACCCTAATTCAAATCTCATGAATAATCATTCAAAATCATATGAATTTTAAAGAAAAGCTTCGTTTAGGTACAAGGATGGAAGAAGATCCTTGTTCATAAATCCCACATACCTTGATAGATGATTGATGAAAGAACTTGGATTATTGATTCCTATAAAGTTCTTGGATATGGATTCTTGATTATCTTGTCTTGAGAATCCTCAATCTTAAGCTTTCTTGGACAATTAATGGAGGATTTTGATTTCTTGGAGAAGAGGTTTTAGAGCTCTATATTTTTTCTTTCGAAGAGAATGTTGAATAATGATCACAAAGTGCTTTGAATATGTTTAATCTTGTGTTTTGGATGGATTGGGGCCTTTGGAATTGACCAAAATACCCTTTTTAAAATTCTAAATGGAACTGAAAAATATAACATTTTTTCGATTTGTTTGGCCACTACGACGCGCCACAATCGTAGTTGCTCACTGGAAAATGACGAGTAGGAACTGGGTTTTCTCCGTGAGGTGGAGCTATCGCGGAGCCCTATAGTTTTTCCATTCTGTCCTCTGGCGCAATGCATCAACATTGCGTTGGGCTACTGGAAATCGACAACTGGGAAATTTGCCCTCTCCACGATGCGCTAATATCTCGGTTTTCTACAGGAATGGGACAATTGGGAACTTGGGCTTCTCCACAACGCGGGGCTATCATGGAGTGCCACTGGAATTTGACAATCATCATTTTACCGACCTCCATGATATGCCAAGTTCCCATGTGCCACACTGTCTACTTAAAAATGCTCTAACTCCTTCATCGAGTGTCGAAATTGGGCAAATTTGGTATTGATGGAAAGCTTATCTATTTCCTACACAACGGGAGGTCTAAATCTGGAAAATTCCACATGAAATAAATATTATTTATTTTGAAAGCTATTTCATAATATTCTAGGAAAGGTTATAAGCTAGGAAAAGTGTGGGGTATTACAATATCTCCCCCTTGGGAACATTCGTACTCAAATGTGTCTACATAGGATTACATACTGAGGAATCTAAGTCTATAAGCTATCATGTACAACTGAAATATACTGAATAACTGAATCTGAATTAAAATAAGCTACTGAACTGATCTAAAAGTTCATGAATTCTCATGAAGATTACTATATAGCTGAATTTGAATCTTGAAAAGAACTGAATGAAGGAAAACTATTACCTTCGGCCTAATCTGAGTTCGTGGAGAAGAGATGAGGATACTTGGTATGTATGTCTTCTTCTTCTTCCCAAGTAGTACCCTCAACGGATTGATTTTACCACAGAACTTTGACCAAGGGAATTTCTTTGTTACTTAGTCTACGAATCTGATGAAAAAGAATCTCTATTGGGACTTCTTCATAAGAAAGGCTATTCTGAATATCTGTGCTTTCTAGAGGAACTATAATGGCTGAATCGTCCATGCACTTCTTTAACAAGGATACATGGAATACTGGATAGACAGAGGATAAATCTACTGGTAGCTCAAGCTCATACGCCACCTTCCTAACACAACTCCAAAATACGGAAGGGACTACATAACGGTGACTAAGCTTCACCTTCTTGCAAAATCTGCTCACCTCTTTCATGGGTGAAACTTTCAAATACACAACATCATCAGTCTCAAACTCTAGGTCTCTTCTTCTTATGTCATCATAAGATTTCTGACGACTATGGACTGCATTAAATCTCTCTCTAATCAACTGAACCTTCTCCATGGCCTCAAACACCATGTCTAGCCAAATCAAAGTGTCCTCACCAACTTTGAACCAACCAATTGTCGATCTACTTCTCCACCCATAAACAGCCTCAAATGGAGCCATTTGAATACTAGCATGATAATTGTTATTAGAAGTGAACTCAATTAATGACAAATGATCATCCCAACTACCTTTGAAATAAAGAACACATGCCCTCAACATATCCTCCAAAGTTTGAATGGTTCTCTTTGCCTGACCATCTATCTGTGGATGAAAAGCTGATCTAAGATGAACTTGGGTACAAAGCCCCTACTAAAAGGCTTTCCAAAACCTAAAAGTAAACTGAGTACCCCTATCTGAGATGATGGACAAAGAAACTCCATGCAATCTGATTATCTCACGGATATACAACTTAGCATAATCTTCAGCCGTGTAAGACATGTGATCCAGTATGAAATGTGCTGACTTAGTCAGCTTATTTATAATAACCCAAATCGAATCATGTTGATGACACAAATGGGGTAAACTAGTCAAAAAATCTATATTCACCAATTCCCTCTTCCAAGTGGGGATACTATACTCTTACAATGCACCAACAGGTCTTTGGTGCTCTACCTTAACCTTTTGACAAGTTGCACACTTGTCTACAAACTCTGTTATATCTCTTTTCATACCACTCCACCAATAGATTTCCCACAAGTCGCGATACATCTTGGTGGCTCCTGGACGGCTAGAATAACGCACACCATGCGCTTTCACCATAATCCACTTCTTCAAATCTTCAACAAAAGGCACATACAATCTACTCTGGTATCTCAACACACTATCTCCCCCTTAGCAGAAAACCTCTATCTTTTTGTCTTTGACTGAATACTTTAATTTGACCAAACTAGAATCTTATCTTACTTCTCTTTTACTTCTAAAACCAGGGAAGATTCAAAACTACTCTGAACCCAAACACTCTTTTCAGCTGAATTAACCAGTCTCATACCCAATCTAGATAACCGATGAACTTCCCTAAATAACTCCTTCTTTTCTTTCTCCACATGAGCAACATTACCCATAGAAAATATACTAAGAGCGTTTGTCACTACATTGTCCTTGCCCAGATGATACAACACACTCATATCATAATCTTTCAACAACTCCACCCATTTCTCTGACGGAGATTCAACTCCTTCAGAATAAACTTATACTGCACTTTTTTGTCATTTGTGAACACATAAACATGCATTCCACACAAATAATATCTCCATATTTTCAAAGAAAACACAACAACAACTAACTTAAGATCATGAGTTGGGTAATTCTTTTCATGAGGCTTAAGTTTTCTAGAGGCATAGGCTATGACATTTCCTTTCTGCTTCAAAACACAACCTAAACCAACTCTAGAGGGATAAAAATACACCTCAAAACCGTCTGTACCATCAGGTAATGCTAACATTAGTGATGAAGTGATTTAACTGTTTAACTCCTGAAAACTCTTCTCGCATAAAGGTGACCAGCAAAACGTAACATTCTTTTGGGTCAATCTAGACATAGAAGATGCAATAGACAAGAAACCCTCAACAAAACATCTGTAATAATGGGCTAGACCCAATGAACTCCTAATATCTAATGAGGAAATAGGTCTAGGCTAATTCCTTATGGCTTTTGTCTATTGAGGATCAACTCTAATACCTTCACTGGAAATGATATGACCAGGAAAAGCTACTGACCTTAGCCAAAATTTACACTTGCTAAACTTGGTGAACAACTGGTGGTCTTTAAGGGTTTACAATACAATTCTAAGATGGTTTGTATGATCATCCTCACTATGAGAGTAGACAAGAATATCACCGATAAAGACAATGACAAACATGTCCAAATACTGTTGTTGGGGAATTTTTTAGTTGAAGGACATGACTAGAAAATCAAAATGACCATAACAGGTTTTGAAAGCTATCTTTGGAATATCACATTCCCTTTCTTTAAGCTGATGATAGCTGGATCTAAGGTCTATCTTTGAGAAATAATTGACACCTTGGAGTTATCAAATAAGTCATCAATTCTAGGAAGAGGGTATTTATTTTTTACTACAACTTTATTTAACTAACGATAGTCAACGCATATTGAAAAGAACCATCTTTGTTTCACATAAATAGGATGAGAACTTCCTATGCAGGAACACTAGGCCTTATAAAACCTTTATCTAAAAGATCTTTGAGTTTCTCTGTCAACTCTTTAATATCTGTGAGAGACATATAATATGGAGGAATAGAAATAGACTGAGTATCTTGAAGAAGGTCAATACCAAATTCAATTTCCCTTTTAGAAGGTACCCATGGCAAATATTTGGGGAAAACATCAAGAAAATCATTGACCATACTAACTGACTGGACCATCGAAGTCTCAGACTTAGTGTCTTTAACTCGAACAAAATGATAGATACACTCTTTGGAGACCAACTTTTAGGCTTTGAGATAAGATATGAAATGACTCTCGAGAGGCACTGAATTACCTGACCACTCAAAGACTCGCTTATCTATAAAATAAAACATCACCAGGCGGGTGTGACAATCTATAGAGGTATAGCAAGAATGGAGCCAATCCATGCCAAGAATAATATCAAATTCAACCATATCTAACCCTATTAGGTTTGATAACATTACTTTATAAATGACAGTGATAGGACACTTTTTATAGATTTGTTTAGCAACAATGTACTTACCTACTGGGGTAGATACCAAGAAAGGCTGAGGGATGTTTTTAGAGCTTTTCTCAAATTTTTCTTCAACTAATAGGGTCACATAAGAAAAACTCAACTGAAGGTCTAACAATACATAAACATCAAAGTGAAACACATGAAGCATACTAGTAACAACATCTATTGAATCCTCTTTCTCATGATAGAATGTAAAGCATAGAATCGATTCAAGAGTTGACCGCCACCGGTAGTGGATGATTCGCCCTGCGGAGGGACTAGCAACCTAAGGGAAGAACATCCTTGTTTTCTTACTCAGCATGTGGATAATTCCTAATATTGTGACCAAACTTACCTCATCTAAAATAACCTTTTTGATATACCAAAAACTTACCCGAATGATTTTTACCACACTTATCATAGGTCAGATAATTAGGGCTTCTGCTCATACTATTCCAAGATCTGGACATAGAAGACTTACCCCACTGCTATTGTCTACCTTTGGGAGAGGGAGAACTAGTTTAATATGGTGCTGGCATAGATAAACAATTCTAAAACTATGAACGATTTCTTCCTTGAGACCTATTGTGACCATACTTAAATTGTTCTGTTCCAGCTTTGTTAATTTCTCTCGTTATTCCTTCAACTTCTCCACCTCATTTTGCTGAGCTTGCATTACCAATCTCGCAAGATCTATGTCTCCAATAAGCATGGAAGTCCTACATTACTTGACTTAAAATCTATACACTTCGGTAAAAACTTACTCATACTATCCCTAAGATCATCCATTGTATTAGGGGCATATTTAGACAACTGATTGAACTTAAGTTAGTACTCCTTCACTATCATTGAGCCTTGCCTCAAATTCACAAACTATTGTATCTTAGCTTCTCTCATCTCATGTGTGAAGAGCCTGTCTATAAAAGCATTCTGAAATGCCTGCCAACTAATATGAATAGCATTCTCGCCTTTACCATTCTTCTATGTCACTACCGAATCATATGCTACATCGTTCAGCCTGTAGGATGCTAACTCTACATTCTCCTCTAAAACATGCATAATATGGGTGATCTTCTTCAACTTAACTAAATAAAGTTATGGGTCCTTACCTACCTTTGACCCAAAGAACTCTGGCATATTTATCCTCAAGAAGTCTCTAATTCTAGGTACTGATAAATCCGTATTTTTCTAGAGTGGGACTGCAACTTGATTTTGATGATTTCCTTGGACTTTGGCATTCATAGCTTGGGCTAATGCTTGAAAGGAAACCCTAAACTCAGCATAAGATACATTCTCATTAAAAGGATCTGTAAGCTGGGGTGACTAGTTATCATTTTTGTGGGCATTAGCTCAACGAGGAGGCATATTTAACTATCTCGTAAGAGTATTAGTTAAAAACAGATATAGCTAATGTAAGCATGATAGATCATGAATGAAAAAGATGATTTCTTAAGGATGTTCTATAGCCTCTTGTTCATAAATATGGTACGCTTCACACCCATGACCAAGACTCTATGTAATGCAGCTTGTCTGATTCCCAAGGACTCTCAAGAACCTTAGGCTATGATACCAAGTTTGTAATGCCCCAAAAACTAATATCAAGATATCACACGGTGCTCAAGATAATGAATTTCCTTAAGCCAACCCTCTCTACCTTCTACTAGATATAAATCTCATAATCAAGGTAATATAGAAATAAAAATCATACTGATTGCAGAAATTGTCTGAAATAACTAAGAATAATCTGAATCTAATGTTTGAAACATCAATACTGAATAATTTGAATCACAACTAGTAGTCTGACAAGCCTCTAGTACTAACATCTAGTGAGTCACTAGGACAAACCCCTAACTAAATCATATTTTCTGAAAGGAATACTAAATCATATAAACCGGCGAGTTATAAAATCTGAGTGAACAAAACCCCAACTATGAGGACTCACCAACTGTAGGATGTAGATGGAGATGCTATGATTACTCAAGCTGCTGATATTGAGCACCTGAACCTACATTATGAGATAATGTAGCACATTAACATATATATAGATCAGTACTTTGAGGATGTACTGAGTATATGGGGGTGAAATCCATAAGTAAAACATCATCTCATCATCAAAATTTATAAAACAATGCATGCTAAATGTAAATGACTCACATAATTTGGAATATTTGAAATACTAAAATCATGAATAATAAATCAAATGTACTTTATAAATCTACTGAGTCATAACATTTAGTTATGAAAGTTGTACTTGTGTTATCTCTTTAGATCACACTGTCAAAGTGTAGAAAGGACTCACTCTTAATTCTGAAATCTGAAAGCCAAAGTTTGTAGCTAATATCATTCAGTAAACATAATACGAGTAAACTTTGTAAGACTTTACACTTTGTTTCCTAAAAGATTTTCTGTTAATCTTTTCTAAAACAGATAGTCCGTACGGAGATTCTCTTAACCTATATAAACCATGTGAGCTAACATGGAGTCCAACATCTCGTCCTCCTAATGAAGAAACCTCATATTGGGGAGAGGTGTCATACTCTTTACAAGGAGTATAACCTAAGCCAATAGATCACATCTGTAACTGTCATCCACGTAGAAGTGGGAATAATCTGATAATATATACCTACATCAGCTACGTAGTTCCGTAGAAGTAGGATGCGCTAAACCTACACTTCTCGCTCGGTGCTAAATACTACTCCCTTTAATTTGCCGTGCTCAATCTATTGGAAATCCACTTTAAAACTAGCATAATGTTTATCTAAAACCAATTACGCATTTATCTGATAAAATTTGTAAATAAAGCTGATCTAAATTTTGTAATCTATAATAATATGAAAAGTGGATTCTAAAAATTATCTAAGGATAAAAAAATCAAAGCTTTACTGAAAATCTGTAAATAATCTTATAATAGGATGCTTAAAGTATCATTTTTTATGAAATAATAATATTCAACCTTGGGGTGGTAACCCACGCTTCAATCTCATGTCAAAATATCATAATAATCATGCTTTATAATTAAAACAATGATAATTCTTCCCAAAATCTATAAATTACTGCAATAGGCATGAAAAATATGAAAATAGACATGCAATTCAACTTTTAAAACTCTTTTCAAAATCTTGCAAATAGCAATAATAGGTATGAACCCTAATTCAAATCTCATGAATAATCATTCAAAATCATATAAATTTTAAATAAAAGCTTGGTTTTGGGAGCAAGGATGGAAGAAGATCCTTGTTCATAAACCTCACATACATTGATAGATGATTAGATGGAGGAACTTGAATTATTGATGCCAAATTGAGTTCTTGGAGATGGATTCTTTATTATATTTCCTTGGGAATCCTCAATCTAAAGCTTTTTTGGAGAATCAAGGATTTTAATTTCTTGGAGAAGAGGTTTTAGAGCTCTAGGGTTTTGCTTTTGAAGAGAATGATTAATAATAAGCACAAAGTGCTTTGTATATGATTAATCTTGTATTTTGGATGGATTGGAGCCTTGGGAATGAACCAAAATACCCTTTTTAAATATCAAAATGGAACTAGAAAACATAATATTTTCTGATTTGGCTGGCCACCGCGATGTGCCACAATCACAGAATTTGGTTTTCTCCGTGATGTGAAGCAATCGTGGTGCCCTATAGTTTTGCCATTTTGGAAACTAGAGCGATGCACCAACATCGCATTGGGCTACTGGAAATTGATAATTGGGAAATTAGCCCTTTTCGCAATGCGCCGATATCGCATTGGTCTACTAGAATGGGACAATTGAGAATTTGGGTTTCTCTGCGATGCAGGGCTATCACGGAGGGCCACTAGAATTTGACAATTGTCATTTTACCCACCTCCATGATGTGCCAAGTTCCCAGGTGGCACACTGTCAACTTAAAAATGCTCTAACTCCTTTATTAAGTATCGGAATTGGGAGAATTTTGTAATGATGGAAAGCTTATTCAATTTCCCATACAATGGGAGGTCTAAATCTAGAAAAATCCATAAGAAATAAATATTCTTCATTTTGGAAGCTATTTCTTTACATTCTAGGAACAAATATAAGATAGAAAAAGTGTAGGGTATTTTAGGACTCTACCCTTAAACTTATTTTACCTTAAAAACATGTATTAAATGATTATTGATGAAAAATTAGATATGGTTTCTGGCAGGGGTAGATGATTTTGCTATGGTTTACTATATGATTGTTTTTCCCTGATTTCTTGTTATAGTCTATTGCACACAGAAGTGCACCTGATCATTCAAGTAATGTAGTGACCCAATGAATCTGATATCGTACCTACGAGGACTACTAGACTAGTAATTTACTCAACTTCAGTTTCAATAATTATGTATTTAAGTGTTTCAGTGTATCCAGATGATTGTGATAATTTAATGAATAATCTACTAAATAAATAAATAACAAAGTGTGTGTTAGTAGCAACATAAGAAAGGTTGTAAATAATACCAATGAGAGTTTTGGGGTTGAGACACTATTAACAATCTTATAAATATCTATCCTTATCATGGTCGTGTTAATTATTGGGTTACTGATTCGCATGGTTTAAGTTATGATAATCGTCATTCGAGCATTTAATCTTGTACCTAAACAGACATTGCAACTACATCATTGAGCAGGGATTTAATAATCCATTTAGATGTTTTAAGTTATCTTTCTATACTAGAACCAAACAAGACTTCTACGTATATTCCTATCCTTGGCTCTACTTCATCTTCTTTGTTATGTAGAAGAATATGAACTTTCTGCTTAAACTCTTCGATACATCATTAAGATTCTCCTTTTGGGTCCATAAAGGAACTATAGATTCATTCTAATGGTGGCCAATCATTAAAATGGTAGAAACAGGAAAATAAGAATAACACATATAATAAATCAAAGTTAACCATCTTGGAATATCAAATATAATAATTTTATTAGCATTAAAAAAAGAACAAGGGTATTTAGTAACTCATGATCAAAATCAACATCCAAGAAATATAATTAATCATACAAAAATTTATATTGAAAGATGAAAGTTCAAAGAACCCTAAGAGAAGTATCATAATTGTTCTTTTACCTCTAATGTATGTATGAAAAAAGTATCCCCAAATGATTTGAAGTGTTCCTTTTATAGTAGATAAAAATCTTCCGTAATTTAACCTTCACCGCATTCCGAAGCCTATCGTGAAGGTAAAGGTCCACGACGCGGGCTTATTGTTGAGAGCTACTAGATTTTGACATCTGGGAATCATCAGCCTCTATGATATGGAGGTAATAGAGGGGATCTATGTTCGCTACACGGAGCTATCATGAACCCTTACTGGATTATGTCATTCGATGCTTATGCTTCGCCACTTTATTCCATGCTTTTCGAATCTTTTTCCAGCTTCTTCTTGCCCAATATGTCACTCCAAATGATTCCATGGTCCACACTCTCCTTGTTATTGTAATAAAGAAAGACCAACAACACAAAAATCAAGACTTTCAACACTAATCAAGTCCCTTATCTCAAGAATACATTTTAGGATTAAACACAATACAGTTCACACATTTTAGCTAATAGAACAAGTATAAATATGGGTAAATATTTTCACTTGGACATATAAATAAGTCCAAGATCATCACTCCACACTTAGAATCTTTTTCGTCCTCAAACAATCCTAGGTAATCATTGTAACAAAATTAAACTTTAGAGCACAATCTAAACAAGAAAATTTTTTCAGGCACACATAGGATGCTCACGACTTATCAATTTTCACCACAAATATGCCAAGTTGTGTATGAAAACAAGGATTACAATTTTCAAAATCCATAACCTCACAAGTGGACTCTAGCATTTCGGCTAACTTAAGCACTATATTCTATCTTTCATTCCTAAAGGTCACCCAACTATCCTCTACATACACCCTCACAATAAGATGATTACCTAGTTCACTCATAATTTTGCAATCTATCACAATCCTTGGTATCCAAACAATAAATTTCACTTTCTCTCGCAAAGAATTCACATATGATACATGATAAACCATAGGCTTACCCTTAGTGTACTACTCCACTAATAGTTCAATGTTAAGATTAAAGATCAAATACGTATTTATGGGGTGTAATGTAAGATAAGGGATGGGTAGGAACTTATTTTAGTTAAAATAGTGGCTACTCTCCTAAGAACTTTAATACATCATGAGAAAATTACAATACTACATTAATAACCAATTCTTCACCACATATATCTCCCCTTTCTCTTACATTTTGGCCCTATCTCATTAAGCTTAGTTCAATACACTATGGAAGGGAATCTACTTTGACAACACATTATTCAAATTTTCTTTGAACATGCTTTATCCTTTTCATCAACTGGCTCCCTACCTTATTGCACCTTCATTCTTACACCAATAGCTATATTTTTGTGGCTTCACTATCATACTATGACCTTTTTTCTTCATGTTTTCAACTCCTTACTCAACAATTTTTTTCTTCATTAAAGCGCCTAGGAGATTTGAATCAAATTAAGGTCAAACAATAAAGGTTATAAGCTATAACGAGGCTACCAAAGAAAATAGGCTATAGGCTCAACAGGGATGACAAAGGATAATTACAAGGGTAGGTAAAAAAGATCTAAAAACATTGCTATAAACAAAATTCTTACATCATCTCCAAAATCCAACACCTTTTATTCGCTGCATAAACACACCGGGAAAGTTCTAGACATCACTATGCAGATGGAATAAATATAGAGTCTCACTCATACTTGGTGCATGGTGGGTTAAAGTAGGATCCCTATAAACTCTCTATCTCATTATTTCACAAATTAGCCGACAAATCCAAAGTAACACTATTGAGAATATATGTCTAAAACTTGTATCCTTTTTTTAAATTTTACATGCTTCCCTTTTTAAACAAGTGTTTTTCCTATCATGTAACAACATGGCCCAGCATAAAGTATCTCGACCTTGAGTTTTGGTTTGGTTCTTTTCATTTCTTTATTTCCTAAGGCTAACTCCGTTAATATGGCCGTCATCCATCCATCATAGAGAAAGGCACCTAACTATAAAGAGTTATTAAAAATCACCTTAAGGGTGAAAAATGCTTACTCCTAAAATTGAATTAAACTTAGATAAGCAATTACTAACTGAAGAATTATGAACTAAAAGTAATGAACTAATTAAAGTAAGGAAATCCCTACAAATTTCCAAATAACTCAACATCATAAATACCAATCATCGTTACCACATGAGTCACCAACACTAAAATAAACATCCATGAATAACAACAAAAATTCATGCCAATAATAAAATCCAAAAAAATAATAAAATAAAAGGTACGAGGTATAAGGACTACCACCTCATACTTAAGATATAGAATTATCCTTAGTACTTGCAGATATTACGAAGTAATGAGGTGGTGTAATACTCCCTGATCAGGCATTGTCCATGTCCTCATCATCATCATTAGGACCATATGCCTCAGCTTCTATTTGTGGGTCCACTACTTTCTCCTTATCTGAATCAATGTTTGAATCTCTCAGCTACCTTTCCTCATCAGTGGGCATGTCATCATCAGCAGGCTCAACAAACTCTAGCATATCTAAAGCAATATCCTAGTATGCTTAACAAGAGAATAATCCAGCTCCCTAGCTTGAATCTTCACTGATGGAATTGGTCTACCCTTTACCCTCAGTTGAAGTATCTGCAGTCCATATATTCGAGTTGTAATATCTTCAGTCCTAGTCTGATGCTAGGGCATTATAAGCGCCAGCCCATAAGCTATAGCTAGTCCCTTAGTCATAGTTACATTGATAGGGTGCGTGTCTACTACTGGCCTATAATCCATCTCTTCTTCTTAAACCCCTTTCCTCCTTAAAATCTTGTTCTGTAATCCACCAAACCCATATTCGTACCCCTCGTGGTAGCACGACTTCTTCATCGTAGAAAAAATGACAATACATGCATTAGTTTCAGTATCATTATGCATTAGAATATAAATTAGGCATACCCTATCACATATCACGTCTATCATAAGCTTTCCCTAAATAAGGCAATGGTAGAAGATATTTCCCCACAAGCATGCCTCCCTATTCATTCAAACATATGAGAAATTTAAATAGATATCACAATTTTTGTGTGGTGTCTACCTAGATGCAGACCTATTTCAGCATATAGGTGTGTGGTGTCTACGTACGGTGGGGTAATGTTCAGTTGCCTTAATGGATTTGAATCTTCCTTAAGGACACTTAAAAGTTTGTTCAAGTTATGGGTTGTAAAGGTTACCACCTATCCATGGATCTTCACTGCAGAGTTTGGGTCCCTGGGGTCCCAGTTAGAATAAAATTCCCTAATAAGGTGCAAATTTCATTTCGTGGATTGCTCAAACAAAAAGTTCATATTCAACTACTCTAGCCTGTACACCATACTCGGGTACTCTTTCAGTAAGATCGCCTTATTGATTAACTCTTTCGGGGCATACTTGGTCTTATTGTGTTTTGAGTACTATTTCTTGCCGTCTTCGTTGACCCATCTCAATCCATATCTCCATAGCTGATCATAAGGGAAGGCCAATGGTCTTTGCACCCGATTAGTTGGTTTGGACATCTTTCTAGAGTTCAAAGCTGGCCCAGTGGTATCCTTTTCTTTTTGTTGACGGCTATCCATGGTACCTATCCGTCAAAACATATAGCAAATAAGTTAGACATGATACCTAGTTTGATTAGCAAGCATAAAGTATAGAAGAGTATTAAGGACACCCCACACTTAGTTGCTAGCTTTGGTGCCTAGATGTATGAACAAGGGTACTCAAACATCCATTGTTCAACATTAAAATCTCTCTTGCACAGCACCTCAACAACCACATGAAACCATTTATGTATTGCTTTAGTCATACTTCAAGGAACCATAAAACTCATGATAACAGAATTCAACACCACAACCAAATCAATTTAGTTTCTTTGTTAAACTCATAACACACTTGTAAGTTCAATACACCCATAGAGGCTAGCCTTGTACATTATATACTAAATTTCACTCCATGGTAAAGCACATTCAAAATTAGATTAACGATTTCTCCCCATCCCATTAAAAATAACATCAGGTGCTAAAATATTATTCACACACCAACACACAGGGAAAGAACAATGTAATTCATATTGCATACTATATGGTGAACTAACTTTCATATCATTATATCCCACTAAAGTAAGAACAATAATATTTTCAATATGAAAATTCCCAAAATAAAATTTTTGCAACTTCCTAAATTAACAAATTCAAACAAATACATGTATAACTAACTGGAAGTATCATTGTAGTTCCATATGCACAAATATAATGAAAAGTTAGCGACCACAAAGTGTAAGATAATTTACGAACCACCCCACACTTAGTTGCTAACGTAGGTCTGTCTCATATCAATCAAGGTAATCAAACTTCTCTTTTTTCAAAAAAAAAAGAACGTCGTACTGTATTTAATTCTATCATGAAAGAGAAACATTCACCATATCCTGATTCAACATACGTACCAAGAAGATGTTTAAAGTAAAAGTCCAAGAAGATGTCATTGATTTGTTTTTAAAGGTAATTTTTTGAGGCTGAGCAACACCCCTAGGCTATTTCATTAACTGTAGGAAAACTATACGTAGAGAGGGGCATAAACTTGATCTCTAATTGTGTTACAATATATGGAAGTTTGAATTTAAAACATGTGAGTATGCAGTGTACAATTATGCAAACTAATATGACTTTCCTAAGACTGGTTTCCTGTTTTGTCTATGCACTATGATGGTTCATGTATCTTAGTCAATTTCCTTCCCCCGAAGCTTGGCATGCCTAATTGATTAAGCTTAAAATAACCTACAACTGCTGATAGGAGCTGACAGCTGTGGAAATGTTACTGTGGCTGGTGAAATTGGTGACTGACTTTGGACATAGCATCTTCTACAAAGTTAGATTCTCTATAGACATATCTACATATGCACATGTGAAACTGTGAGTTCATCCTCTATAAGGAATCCATAAGAGGCTGCAGGTGTGATGGTACTGATAATTGGTCCCTTATCCACCCCATCAGGAGTTCAGAGTGTACCTTCACCATAACCTGCGGAATACCATTGTTCAGGCACCAAGATAAACCCTATATAATAGCTTCTACCTCTACTTAGTTATTAGTTCTTTGCCCCAAGGGAGTAGCATAAGCATAGATGAGCTCCCCCTTATGATTTCTAATACCCCATGGACTAATCCTTCCTGGATTAGTGAATGGACTACCATCAAAGTTTAGTTTGACCATTGGAGCTGGTAGTTTAGACCAATACACTATTGTGACTTTTGTCTCCTATCTACATTTCTCCACATAAGCTGTCAGGTTACACCAATCAGAAGGGCAGGGAATGTAAGGAAAAGTTGTGCTAAGCAGAAGGGAAATTTCATTGTATATCAAGAAGTTAACTCTGGCTAGTTGTGGTTGTTTTTCACCATATTTAACGGCACACCTGTTCTTCCACAAGTTCCAACAACTGATAATTGGCAAAGCCTACAACACCAGTTTATGGGCTCTATTACATGCTCTTGTTTTCCACCACTGGAATAGCAACTATTTGATTGGGGTAGGGACATATATAAGACCTATAGTTGAAGAGAAATACTACCAAATATGATTAGCAAATGGAATCTTCACAAAGGTGTGAGGAATAGTATTCCAGCTAGAAGTAGGACAACATCGACATCTGTCATTGATACAATTTAACAATTGCGGAATCTTGAAATGCATAAAGTAGTTTATTGCAATTCTCAAATTTAAACATAACCCAATACATTCATTTTCCACTTACAAACATCACATACTTCATGCATACAAACAATGAATTGGTTAATTCAATATGTGGTTCTTCAACTACCTAATTCAACCAACAATAATTTATAAAAAGGACTTGAACACGCACTTAAATTAGGATTCGTAGATGAGAAAAATATTTTTACTCAGCGTGTCATGGATTCAATGAGATAAAGAGAAATGGGAAGAGAGAGGCAGTGCACTAGGTTTAAAAATAGGGAAGAGAATTGAGAAATTAGAGGGGATTTGAAAAGAGGGGTTTGGGTTACAAGAATTGGGTTAGTTTAAAACCCGATATTCAAATAAAATTATCAAAAAATATGTTGTCTCCCAATGTAAAGGTTGGAAACTGCGATAAGCTTCATGATGCGAGGCTATCGCGGAGGCTCACTTGAATGTAGCCCACTAATAATTTTCCTTGATGTGATGCATAGGTAGATCATCACGATAAGCTCTGTCTATAGGAATATCATGTAGGCTTACTAGAAAGTGCACTTTGGGGGAATTTTTCTCCATTTTTTTGCCTTCCTTAAACCTCAACTTATTGCATCCTTTACATACCTGATAGCTACCCAAAACAAAAAATTCACTAACTTCTTATTCTTGCCCTTGCTATGAACTTTCTCAATCATGAACTCTTAATAAAAATAATAAAAATACATAAGAAAAAGTGGGTTGCCTCCTGCCCAACACCTTAGCTTTAGTCGTGGCTAGACATACCTTTTTGTATTTCTGATTTCTTTTCTCTTATTTTTTATTTTCTTTTACAAATAACAAAGAAGTAAACTAAGATATTACATTACATTCATGGCTTTCCTCCAACACAATACCTTATTTAACATTGTCATATGACCAAACATACCTTCGTTCTTTTTCAAATGTGATGGACATCTTGTTCTTGTCCATATAATCTCCAAATAAAGCTAAAATCTCTGCCCGTTTACCAAGAATGTAGCAAATTTATCCTCATGCCAAAGTTCAAAATCCCTGTGAGGAGTCATTTTCACAACCTCAAAGGGTCCAGGCCGCTTAGAGCTTAAGTTACCTAAAAAAAACTTTAACTTTGAATTGAATAGTAACACTTGTTGGTCAGGCTCAAAGAGTCAAGTCATAATTTTCTTATTATGCCATCTTTTGCTCTTTTCTTTATGCAATTTTGCATTTTCATAAGCATGTAAGAAAAAATCATCGAGTTCACTCAATTGTAACAGTTTTTTTTATCCTGCAACCTTTAATTCAAGATTTAATTTCATCACAACAAATTAAGCCTAATGCACAAGCTCCACAAGGAAAGTGAGAAGAATTTTACAATACCATGTGATAAGGAGAGGTCCCAATAGGCGTTTAATAGGTTGCCCTATATTCCCATAATGCATTATCCCGCTTATCCCACCAATCCTTACGCTGTCCATTGACCATTTTTTGAAATATCTGCTTAATCTCATTGTTTGACACCTCTACTTGGCCATTTGTTTATGGGTGATAAGTTGTGGCCACCATGTATCTAAACCCATATTTAGCCAATAATTTCTTAAACCAATTATTCAAAAAACACGTCCCTACATCACTAATAATTGCTCTAGGTATGCCAAAGCGAGAGAAAATATGCTTCTTGACAAACTTCATAAATACTCTTGCATCATTTGTGGGAAGAGCTAAAACTTCTTTCCACTTTGGTACGTAATCAACAACCACTAGAATATACAAATTTCCATATTATTGTGGAAATGGCCCCATAAAATATATACCCCATACGTCAATTATGTCCAACTCAAGAATATTGTTCAGGGGCATTCCTTGGTGCCTTGATATCATGCCCATTCTTTGTCATTGGTCACACTCTTTCACATAAGAAATTACATATTTGAAAAATGTAGGCCAAAAGAAGCCAAACTATAATACCTTTCTTGTTGTTCGTTCACCTCTATGATGGCCTCCATAAGGTGATAAATGATAATTTTCTAGCATCTGTTTCGATTCAACTTCAGAAATAAACCTTCGCACAATTATACCAACAACTTTTTTGAATAAATAGGGGTCATCCTCCATATATGAGCGAGCATCATGAAACAACTTCTTTTTCTATTGACTTATGGCCTTTGGAACACTTACTAACAAATCACTATATCAGCATACCAACGAACGTCTACTTCATTTAGTGCCAAAAATTGCTCATCCAAAAATGCCTCCTGAATACCTAGTGTATCCTCAGCGACATAAGAATGGCTCTCAAGCCTTGACAAATAATCAGCCACTTGATTTTCAGCTCTCTTTCTATGACGAACTTCTAAATCAAATTCTTAGAGTAGAATCCACATAATAAACCTTGGCTTTGCATTTTTTTAATTGAACAGATACCAGATAGAAGAATAATTATTATGAATAATTACCTTTGTGCCCACCAAGTATGCTCTAAATTTATCAAATGCAGATACAAGTGCTAGCATTTCCTTCACCGTGACTCTATAATTTACCTAGACTGCATCTAAGATTTTATTGCATAGTACATAGAATTAGATACCTTCTATTTGTGCTGCCCCAATACTGCTCTAACAGCCACATCAATAGCATCACACATTATCTCAAATAGTAATGGATAATCAAGATAAATTAGGATAGGTATTTTGTCAATCCTCTCTTTAGAGTCAAAGGCTTTTTGACACTCAACCCTAAAGTCAAACTTGATCTTTTCTCCAATATCTTGCAAATTGGACTTGCCATCTTTAAGAAATATTTTATATAGCATCTGTAAAACCCATGTTCCTAAGAAATCTTCTAACACCTTTCATTGACACTGGATACAGGAGCATTTCAATGACCTCCACCTTAGCTATGTCTAACTCAAGTTCTCTATGTGGTACTTTTTGACAAATGGAAATACCTTCCTTGACCAAAAAGTGGTACTTATCCTAGATTAATACATGGTTGGTTTCTTCACAGTGAGCTAAGACCCCAAATAAATTTTGTAAGCACATATCAAACGAATTATAAAAAATGGAAAAATCATCCCTAAACACATCAAAAAATATTCCACCATATCATAGAAAATTGTCATCATGCATCTCTAAATGCATAAGTACAAAAGACCAAAGGACATGTGTCTAAATGCATAAGTACCATAAGGACAGGTAAAGGTGTTCTTCTTTCGGCCTTCTGTTGCTATGGTTATCTGGTTATATCCTGAATACCCATCAAGAAAGAAATAATATTCTTGTTCCACCAACCCGTTCAACATTTGATCTATAAAAGTAATAGGATAGTGATTCTTTTGAGTGGCATTATTCAACTTCTTGTAATCCATGCAAATCCTACACCTAGTCACTGTACGAGTTAGAATTAACTCATTATCTTCATTGACGACAACAATCATCCCTTTTTTCTTTTGAACTATAATACCCCGAGTTCTCATCCTGAGACGTCACACGGTGCTTATGACCGCGAAGGACCACAAGCTAACCCTTTGCTGATATCTGTACATGTATACTGCATAATGTCTAAAATAAATGCGGAAACTAGCCATAAGGTTCAACACATCCATGAATACTCATAATACATAAAATTGAACACTAATACATCCATCTGAAAAGACTCTAAACTGTCTGAATTGTGGAGTTGATGGGAAAGGTCCCCAACTAACTCTTTCAACTGAAAATAAAAAAAATCTGAAACAATAATCGTAATTGAGATTCGTTCTCGAAAGAAGAGGACTCACTACTACTGTTACTCACGGGGACTGAACTACTGAGGATAAATTAGATCCTGTGCCTCTAAACCTATGGTGTCAAATAAACACCATAGCACAAATACGTCAGTACAGAAATATACTAAGTATGTAGATAAAGTAGGATAATGAAAGGGCTCATGCATGCACAATATCTAAACTGAATAATCATGAAAGATGTCGCATGAGAACACATACATGAATGCACAGAACATGAACACAATCATCGCAGCTCTAGATACTAAAAATCCATACCACTTTACTGTAGACTAAACTCACTACTGACACTGAGAAACTGAATCACTGACTCCTCTGATATTGATAACTGAGGATCTAGATGTGCCTACATCAAGGACTGTACTGTAAGCTTACTACTTTCGACTGACAAAATTAGAGATCAACTTTACTAACAGATTATTTTGGAAGCGATTATCAATGATAAGAAGTATGATTATATCTGAATTTGATGATAACAATATTCAATAGGAATCTGATACTTAGATCAATCCTGTCTGGTGGAATATCTCTGAATATGATATGAATCAACTGTATATGTGACCAAGCCTATCTATCGGGATGGTCCATGAATCAATAGAACTATCTGAGTTCCTCATAAAGGTAGTTGACTGTATCTGACTGTCCTAATTTCTAAACACTGATTCTGAAACTGAGACTGAATCTGAAACTAAAACTGTGGGAAGTAGTCACTTAACCAACATGCCCTGACCTACCACAGGTAGGGTCCAACCTGTGCCCCAGTTGGAAGGGTGTCATTACTGCGCCACTGGTAAAAACAACTCAATGTGAGGACACCCTGGTAAAAACAACTCTATGTGACCCTCATCTAGCAGGTCCTCAATTGAGAATAGTGGAGCCCTCATCTAGCAGGTCAAGCCACCTCATCTACCCTTATCAAGGAGGTATGATTTATCTCATCCACCCTCAACTACTAGGATTTCTTCTAAGAATCACAACCTCTACTAGTAGGTGAGATCCCATCCTTGAGCTCGCTCGGTGCTAGCTTTTACTCCCAACTAAAAGATTCAGAACTGAATTCTCAACGGAATACTGGCTGAACTGAATCTGACACTGATCATATTACTCAAAAGGTCAGACTGAGTTACGCTGAGATCACTTGTTTCCTTATCTAACAAAAAAGATATCGAATCATGGTATATGGCTGACGATACAGAGCTTGAATGGATTACTCGAATCGCTTCTGAGATTAGGATTGAATCACTTTAATACTATTAGAAATGAGCTCATTACAGGCATGGGGCTAGGTTACTAGCAATACATAGATTATAGAGATAACTGAGATTACCGAGCTTTATTAAGCTTCGCACTTGTCTAAGAAAAAAGAGTTCTATAGTTCACTGAGTTCTGAGAATCATGGATCGATTGGAATTATCAAGAAACTTAAATAGGCTCTAGACAATACCTCTATTTTTGGGTATAAATACCCCCAGGACTCGATAACATAAAAGTAAGACAGAATCATTCTTCATCATAAATTATTCATGCATCATCACGATCATCCATTCATCACTATCATCATTCATTCATCATTACAAGCATTCATTCATCATTGTAATCATTTATGTATTATGACAATCGTTAAAGAATCACTTCAAGTAGTTGGGCATCACAACATACTTTCCCTCTCAAGATCCTTAGGACATCGCATTAAGCATTTAGGAAACATAGACCTCTATTCATCATCATATACTAGCCTAGGGAAGACATGCTATTATATTATACCCCATTAAACGAGATCTTACATCCAGTACTTCATACCTATATTGGTCTTGTCATGTATTTGGATAGCACTTGATTTGGGGGAAACTTTGTACTAACACATCACTATTTACTTGCTAACCACTTGACATGTATTAAAAGCTTAGCATATATCAAAGAGCACAAAATCGATGAATTTACAACCACCATATCTCCACTTGTTCCTTTGTTCCCTAGGGTCTTTCAACAACCACTAGATTCGACCAATTTTATACCTACTTAGGGATTTTATGCTATCTTGTCACATTTCACTCACTAAGGCATTTTATCAAACACTAGGTATGCGTGGACAAGATCACAATTTGGGGTTTCCTATTAACATACTATAGTGGACCTTATGCTTCACCTAAGCTCTTTATCAAACATATGGGTAACTTTCTTCACTTATTCAAGCATTTCTACACCCAAAAGTCATTAACACATCATATGGAAAAGTAACTTCAAGAGGGTCTATCACAAACATCACATGAATTTCACATACTAGGGTCAAAGCTCATAAATTTTGTATGCAAACATAAATCTAAACTGAACAACACATTAAACATCCATTTCAACTCATACAAATCATTAATAACTCATAAGCATAAAACTCTTTTAGTTTTAAAAAGGGTCTTTGAGCTTCTTGGATGAAAGAGATCCAAGAATCAACATCTACATACCTTAACCTTTGAAATTGGATGAACTTTAGTGCTTGAAACTTTATCCACACTTGAAATAAATAAATTCTTGAAGCCCACACTATGAGAAACTTGATTCTTGAAGAAACCTTGAAGTTTTATAGATAATTTTTGGAAGATTGGGTTTCTTGATTGAAACCCTAGTTATACTCTCTTGAGAGAGTTGAAAAAGAAAATAATTGAATTAGGGTTTGAATAAGGGTTCCTCATATTAATAGGGGCTCAAAAAGTATGGAAAATGACCAAAATACCCTTGCAAAAACTCCCTTGAATTACTGATAAAATATACTTGACACCATCTGTGAGAGGCCGTCAGGTTCATGATAGGACGTCACGAATGGTCGATACAAAAGGGGTCCAAATTCTTGATTTTCTGCCCAGGGCTGATGATGTCGTCAGAAATGTCGTCAGAATGTGACGACGTTGTCAAAAAGGGCATCAAAACGTGATAGCCTATCAGAAATGTCATCACTATTTTCCAGCTTGACATGCTGGAGTAAAATGGGCATAAATCTTTGCTCCAGTATCGAATTTAGGCGAAATTGATATCTTTGGAAAGCAAATTCAAAGATATTTCATTTGATATATAGAAAACCACCCAGTTCTTAATATATAATGAGTTATGGTCGATTGAACTTGACCAAAATTTTGACGGTCACTAAAACTTGAACGATAGAAAAGTTTTCAACTCGTTCATGAGTTAGGGGACCTCTATGATCTTAATTCATGCTCAAAAAGTTTCCCACACGATTTAAAAGTATTTCATACTTGGGAGGATACTTCTTAAACATTTTGACTCAGATTTTTGCTTTACAAAATACGCTCTAAGGCTCAGACTAGAAGAGGATTTTTCGGGGCATTACATTATCTCCCCCTTAAGAACATTCATCCTCGAATGTCGTTTGATAGACTGAGAATATGGATCAACAAAACTTACTTAAGAAATGGAAACATCTCAGATCAGGACTACGCAATTGAAATGACTGACGTATAGAGTTCTCACACTGGGCATGCGTATATGGTGCATGGAATACTCGACTGATGATACTCATAGCTGAATTTTCATAATACACATGCATATCTGATGAATGGACTCATAACTAGGATGATCTCATGAATACACGAATGAAAACACACTAACAAGCTAAACCTTTTCTACTGAATATGCATATCTAATGCATGAATGTTTGGCTAAGCTAACTTTTGAAAGCACAACTTCATAATGCAACAATGATTGATGCTAACTTTATAAGGAAAATCTGAACATGCATTGAGATGAATCTAACAGAATTCAACATCATAATACCTTGGGGTATCTCCCCTTTGGGACTCTATGTCCTTCTAAACACACTTTGCTAAAATACTGGAGCGGTGCGCGGGCCACCTACAGACTGGGTCATAATTGACCGATGAAGATCTGAAACTTATGCATGACTCATGCTAACATATAAGCTCAAAATAAGAGCAAAGGATCTATCAATGCATAATATAAATATGAAGGGATCATAACATACCCGGGTTAATTTCAGGGGATCTTTCCCAATCAAGGCGAGCCTGAAGTGCATACAATCTATTATGAGCTGAAGGATGACTACGCTGACTTCTGAAACCTGGCTTAGGACAGTCTCAAACTTTGTTATCGGTCTCGCCATATCAAAAGCACACATTACTACCGGCTCTACACAAACCCTTATGATTCTTACCACATTCTTCACACAACGGGTAGGTATGAACACCACTAGTACTACTCTGGGCTATGGAGCTTGGTGCTCTCTCAACTCTGAAACCCCCAAATATAGGTGCGAGTACACTAGCTAAAGATGAATTTGGAACCAAAAATATCCGACCATACTAAGAAATACTACCACCTTGAGACCCTGATTGCGAGAAACCACGACTACCTGTGTTGGCTCTCTTACTCACCCCCTCTCTCTTTCATCTTAACTGCCTCAATATGTTGCATATGAATCATTAGCCTAGAAAGATCCATATCTCTATTAAGCATGGCAGCTCTACACTCTTTCAACACATCAATTGATACCCCAATCAAAAATTTACTCATACTCGCTCTAGGGTTAGCTATCAAGTCGAGAGCATACTTAGATAATTGGTTAAACTTAAGACAATACTCTTTCACTATCATGGAGCCTTATCTTAGGTTCATAAACTCTTCTACCTTAGCTTCTCTCATTTCTAGCGGGAAAAACCTATCTAGAAAGACACTCTGAAACTCTATCCAAGTCACAAGAGCTGCATTTACCCCTCTACTTTTGTCCCACATCACTACCCAATCTTAAGTAATATCTTTAAACCTATAAGATTCTAACTTAACACTCTCCTCCTTTGACACATGCATAATCTAGGTGATCTTCTTCACCTCCTCAAGAAACAATTACGGATCCTCACCTACTACTGACCCAAAAAATTTAGCTGGGTTTACTTTTATGAAGCTTCTAATCCTGGCTACGGTAGAATTCCCATCTGACTGAGGTGAGACTGCAGCCCGATGGTTACCATGAACATTAATCACTACCTGGGCTAGCGCTTGGAAAGCTACCCAAAACTCTGGATGTGACACACTCTCATTTTCAGGATCTACTGGCTGAGGGGGCTGATCATCAACCCTATGGACAATGTCTCTGCGAGGAGGCATACTCTGTAAATGAAAAAATAAAGTTGATTAGACTGAGGATCAACTTGAGATCATGCTTACTCGCACGAAATGATCATTGAAAAAAGAGAAACTACTCCTAAGAACATCCTATAGTCTCTTATACATAAATATGGCATGCTACACACCCATGTACAAGAATATACTAGATCCGGCTTTTCAGACTCCCTAGGATACTCTTGAACCTTAGGCTCTGATACTAAGTTTTTAATGCTCTGAGATCTCATCTCAAGATGTCAGACAGTGCTTATGACCCTGAATGACAACAAGCTAACCCTTTAGTGATATCTATACCTGTACACTGCATAATGTCTAAAATAAATGTGGAAACTAGACATAAGGTTAAACACATCCATAAATACTCATAATACAGAAAACTGAATACTAATACATCTGTCTGTAAAGCCTCTAAACTATCTGAACTATGGAGTTAATGGGACAGGTCACCAACTAACTCCGTCAACTGAAAATAAACAAAATCTGAAACAATAATAGTAACTGAGATTCATCCTCAAAAGAAGAGGACTCACGGCTACTACTGCTAATGGGGACTGAACTACTGAGGATTATCTAGATCCTATGCCTCTGAACCTATGGTGTCAAATAAAACACCATAGTACAAATGCGTCAGTACAGGAATGTACAGAGTATGTAGACGAGGTAGGCTAATACAAGGGCTCATGCATGCACAATATCTAAACTAAATAATCATGAAATATGCCACATGTGAACACATACATGAATGCATAGAACATGAACATAATCCTCACAACTCTAGATACTGAAACTTCCATACCACTTTACTGCAGACTGAACTCACTACTGACATTGAGATACTAAATCACTGACTCCTCTGATACTAATAATTGAGGATCTTGATATTCTTACATCAAGGACTGTACTCTGAGCTTAATGCTTTTAACTGATAGAATTAGAGATCAACTTTGATGGTAGATTGTTCTTGAAGTGATTATCAATATAAGAAGTATGGATATATCAGAATCTGACAAAAATAATATTCAATAGAAATCTGATTCTATGATCAAGCCTGTCTGGCGGTATATCTCTGAATATGATATCAATCAACCATATATGTGACCAAGCCTATCTTTTGGGATAGTCCATGAATCAATGGAACTATTTAAGTTCCTCATAAAGATAGATTACTGTATTTGATAGTCCTAATTTCTGAAGACTAATTTTGAAATTGAGACTGAATCTGAATATAAAATTGTGAGAAGTAGTCACTTAAAAGACAGTCCCTGACCTACCATAGATGGGGTCCAACCTGTGACCCAGTTAGAAGGGTGTCATTACTGCACCACTGGTAAAGACAACTCTATGTGACCCTCATCTAGCAAGTCCTCAAACGAGAATGGTGGATCCCTCATCTAGCAGGTCAAGCCACCTCATCTACCCTAATCTAGCAGGTATGATGTCTCTCATCCATCCTCAACTAATAGGTATTATGTCTCAACTATTTTGGCTACGTAGTTCTGGAGCACATGGATTGCTTCTAAGAATCACACCCTCTTCTAGTAGGTGAGATCTCATCTTTGAGCTCGCTCGGTGCTAGTTTTTACTCCCAACTGAAAAAATTAGAATTGAATTCTCAACTAAACACTGGCTGAACTGAATCTGACAGTGATCATATTACTCAAAAGGTCTAACTGAGTTACGCTGAGATCACTTGTTTATTTATCTAACAGAAAAGATATTGAATCATAGTATCTGACTGACAATACAGAGCTTGAATGGATTACTCAAATCGCTTCTAAGATTAGGAATGAATCACTTGAATATTATTAGAACTGAGCTGATTATAGGTTTGAGGCTAGGTTACTAGTGATACAGAGATTACAGTGATAACTAAGATTACCGATCCTTATTAAGCTTCGTACTTGTCTAAGGAAATAGAGTTCTATAGTTCACTGAGTTCTGAGAATCATAGCTCGATTGGAATTATCGAGAAACTGACACAGGCTCTAGACAACAACTTAATTTTTGGGTATAAATACCCCAAGATTCGATAACATAAAAGTCAGACATAATCATTGTTCAACACAAATCATTCATACATCATCATGGTCATCCATTCATCACTACCATCTTTCATTCATCATTACAAGAATTCATTCATCATTACAATCATTCATGTATTATCACAATCGTTAAAGAATCACTTTAAGTAGTTGGGCATCACAACTTAATTTCCCTCTCAAGATCCTTAGGATATCACATTAAGCATTTAGGAAACATAGAACTCTATTCATCATCATATAATAGCCTAGGGAAGACATGCTATTAGATTATACACCATTCAACGAGATCTTACATCAAGTACTTCATACCTATATCGGTCTTGTCATGTATTTAGATAACACTTGATTTGGGGGAAACTTCATACTAACACTTCACTATTTACTTGCTAACGACTTGATATGTATTAAAAGCTTAGCATATATCAAAGAGTACAAAATCAGGGAATTTACTACCCTCATATCTTGACTTGTTCCTTTGTTCCCTAGGGTCTTTCAACAACTACTAGACATGACCGATTTTACACCTACTTGGGGATTTCATGCTATCTTGGCACATTTCACTCACTAAGGCATTTTTTCAAACACTAGGCATGCATGGACTAGTTCACAATTTGGGGTTTCCTATTAAACATACTACAGTGGCCCTTATACTTCACCTAAGCTCTTTATCAAACCTATGGGAAACGTTCATCACTTATTCAACTATTTCTACACCCAAAAGTCATGAACACATCACATGGAAAAACAATTTCAAGAGGGTCTATCAAAAATATCACATGAATTCCACATACTAGGGTCAAAGCTCATAAATTTTGTATGTAAACATAAATAAAAACTCAACAACGCATTAAAAATCCATTTCAACTAATACAAATCATTAACAACTCATAAACATAAAAAGCTTTTAGTTTTAAAAAAGGTTCTTGAGCTTCTTGGATGAAAGAGATCCAAGAATGAACATCTACATACCTTAACCTTTGAAATTGGATGAACTTTAGTGCTTGAAACTTTATCCACACTTGAAATAAATAAATTCTTGAAGCCCACACTATGAGGACTTGATTCTTGAAGAAACCTTGAAGATTTATGTATGATTTTTGGAAGATTATGGTTCTTGATTGAAACCCTAGTTATACTCTCTTAAGAGAGTTGAAAAAGAAAATGATTGAATTAGGGTTTGAATGAGGGTTCCTCATATTTATAGAAACTCAAAAGGGTGGAAAATGACCAAAAATACCCTTCCAAAAACTCCCTTGAATTGCTGGAAAAATATACTTGATGCCATCCGTGATAGGCCGTCAGGTTCGTGAAAGGCCATCACGAATGGTTGTTACAAAAGAGGTCCAAATTCTTGATTTTCTGCTCAGGGATGATGATGTCGTCATAAATGTCATCAAAATGTGACGACGTCGTCAAAAAGGGCATTAGAAACGTGATAGCCCATCAGAAACGTCATCACCATTTTCCAGCTTGACAGCTGCAGTAAAAATGGGCATAACTCTTTGCTCCGATATCGAATTTAGGCAAAATTGTTATCGTTGGAAAGATAATTCAAAGATATTTCATTTTATATATATAAAACCACCCAATTATTAATATAATACAAGTTATGGTCTATTGAAGTTGTCCCAAATTTTGACGGTCACTAAAACTTGAACGATAGGAAAGTTTTCAACTCATTCATGAGTTAGGGGACCTCTATGATCTTAATTTATCCTCAAATAGATTCCCAATAGATTTCAAAGTATTTCATACTTGGGAGGATATTTCTTAAACATTTTGACTCAAATTTTTGCTTTACCAAATATGCTCTAAGGCTCAGACTGGAAGAGAATTTTACGGGGCATTACAGGAACATAATGCACAAGGCTGACCTATTTATTATCAAATATGGGATAAACTATCCCAGCATCAAGCCACTTAATGACTTCTTTTCTTACTACTTTTTTAATCACAGGATTTAGTCTTCATTGGTGCTCCACACTTTCTTTATATCTCTCTTTCATATATATTTTGTGCACATAGAAGGCAGGATTGATTCCTCTGATATCCGATATTTTCCATCCAATTGCTTTCTTTCTTTTCTTTAATACTGCCAATGCCTCTGTCACCTATACATCAGACAAACCGACAGATAAAATCATAGGAAAATTATCATACTCACCAAGAAAAGCATAACTCAAATAAGAGGGAAGAGCTTTAAGCTCTAGCTTTGGTGCTTCATTTATAAATGGATTGGGAGAGGAACTAATTTACCTATTCAACGGCTCAAATTTGGTCATCCAGGTAATAATGCTTGCCAAATCCATAATATGTACCATTTCTAGTGCTTCAACATCTCCAAAAAGATTGTATCCCTTCAATTCACATTCAAGTGGGTCTTTAGACATAATATAGTTAAAGTTGACTCAATATTAGAGACTATAATAGATAACATTTCTTCATATTCGCAGGCAACTTCATTTCCTTGTTTACTTTGAACACCTCAACCTTGTTGTGAGCATGCAAGGTTAATTGTCCTATAGCAACATCAATCAATGAATGACTGGTTGATAAAAAGGGATGTCCCAAATTAAATAGGACTTTTAGATGAACATTGAAATCAAGAATAATGAAATTTATTGTAAATATGAGTGACCCCACGTAAACCAAAAACCTTCAATAATACCATCTTGTCTAGCAAGCGACTGGTTCGCTAGTAGCAAAACATCTGTGGTTGGTCTTGGGTTTCCTAGAATCATCTTTGTGAATAATGATAGAGACATAATATTAATATTTTCCCTAAGATCACATAGACCCAAGCACGTATTAATTTTGTAATTGTAATTTGAATGGTTAAGCTCTCTTGATCTTTCATCTTTACGGGAATCCTATTCAAGATTCATAATGTGAACTCCTCAGTATGTGCCACGGTAGCATATTCATTTAGCCGGTTATTAGTCACAATGTTATCCTTTATGTACTTAGCATACTTTGGGATGCTCCATAAAAAATCAACGAGAGAGAATTTAATGTGAACCTATTTTAATACATCAGTAAACTTCTTGTAAAAAGCCTTCTCCTTGTGTTTTTGAAAACTTTATGGAAAATATAGAATTGGCACAACACTTTCCACCTTGGTCCTTTGTTTTCAACTTTGTCATCTACAAATTTCTCATCCTCCTTACTATTTCACCATCAATAGCCTTATGATTCACCTACTAAGGATCTAATTCCTTTAACTGCAGCCTACTTTGAGTAGCGACTAGATTCACTTATTTTGGATTTGACTTAGTGTCACTAGGTAGACCTTCCTACGTCTAGTATTCTGTTCTCCTGGAATTTGACCCATTTGTAACTCAAATTTCTTTTTAATCATCTACTAATTTTTCATATCTACTACTAACTATTCTTGCATAGCCATAATTTGTTTTAGAATTTCCTCAATGTTACTTGACTAAGTGGTGGCTTGATTATCCTAAATATGCTTTTGGTGATTCAGTTGTACCGATCGCTTATATTGATTGGTATTCTGTACCTGATTTTTACCCCATGAGAAATTAGGATGATTTCTCCACTTAAGATTGTGAGTATTACCAAAGTTATGTTGTCCTTGATTATTTAAAATTCTAATATAATTGATAGACTCTAAATTTACTATGCAAATAAATTGTATGTTCACTGCTTCCTTAAACATCACACTTAGTATGAGCCTTCTGAACTAAATTTTTTATTGCTGGTGCAGAATGTGTGACTCCCAAATTTATATTACTGAGTTGTGTAGTTATCTAATTTGATATGGCAACAATCAGAGAAAATATAGTCGTGAACTAATCAACCTCTAACACACCTATTACCTTCTTTGGAGAACCTCTTACATCAGCATTGGATAATAGATTCCCTTGTGAAATCCAATTCAGAAATGTATGTAATTAATCATACGTCTTACAGGTGCCTAATTACCTACTGCTGAATCTAGGAGAATCTTAGTTTTTTAGTCAAGATCCTTAATGAATGTGTTTACCAACACATTATTGGTATGATGGTAATGAAGGCAATTCCTGAGCATAGCCTTGAATCTTTCCCAAGCTTGGTAAAGATTCTCTCCATCTTTTTGCCTGAAAATCAAAATCTCATTTCTTAAACGTTCTATCTTTGTAGATGGAAAGAATTAAATAAGGAAATTCTAAGCTAAATCATCCTAGGAAGTAATAGAGTTTGATAGTTCAACAAATAACAACCTTTTTTCTTCCCCCAACAGAGATAAGGGTAAGAGAGTTATTCTTACATAATCAGTAGAGACCTTGAAAGGAATATAGCTATCATTGATTGCAAGACAATGAGAACCTATGAACTACCCACTCGTGTGTAATATTTTCATAATATTTTGCTTTAATACAAACTGACCACTCACCTCTGGCTTACGGATGCAATTAAAAACATTGTTCATAAGTGGTATTGCCACTTCATGAATAGGTCTAGCTTCTTCTTGAGCATGAGCAGCTGGAACCACCGAAACTGGAGTATTAGAGCATTAGGATCAATTGAATCATTAAGATTAGTATATACTTGAACTCCTATTTGAACTTGCTTAATTGGGTAGTTAAGTGTTGTTTGTCTTCGCCTCAGATGAAATGAATCCTCTGGTTCCTAATTAGGATCTTCCAATTTTTTCAATCTTATAGGTTCGATGCCTCACTTGTCCTGCAAAAGTCTGCCACTAAGATCAAGTCATTAACACTTTAGTTTATTAACAAAATCCAAATATTTAGAAAATTACTAATTATTTAAGTCCTCGACAATGGTGGCAAAAACTTGATGTGGCCTATCACATATGGAAGTGCACGTTATCGTACAATTAATATAGTGACACAAAGAATCAGATATCATACCCACGCAAACTACTAGATTAGTAATTTATTGAACATTAGTTTAAATAATAATGTATTTTAGAGAATCTAGATGATTGTAATAATTTAATAAATAATTTACTAAATAAATAAATAACAAAGTGTGTGTCAATAGTGACATAAGAAAGGTTGTAAATAATATAAATGCGAGATCTGGGGATGAGACACTATTAATAATCTTAAAAATATCTATCCTTATCATGGTCATATTGATTATCGTGTTATTGATTTGCATGGTTTATGTTATGATCATGGTCATTTGAGCATCTAATCTTCTACCTAAAAAAACATTTCAACTACATCGTTGAGTAGGGAATCAATAATCCATTTAGATGTTTAAGTTATCTTCATGCACTTGAACCAAACAAGGCTTCTAGGTATATTCCTATCCTAGTCGCTACTTCATCTTCGTCATTATGTAGATGAATATGAACTTTCTCCTTAAACACTTTGACCTATTCCGAAGATTATCTTTCTAGGTTCACAAAGGATTTATAGATTCATTCTAATTGTGGACAATAACTTAAAATAGTAGAAACAAGAGAATAATAATAACCCATATGATAAATCAATGTTAACTACTCTAAGGATAGATATTTATAAGATTTTTAATGGTGTATCAACCCTAGAACTCTAACTTGTATTGTTTACAACTTTGTTTACATTGCTATTTATTTCTTTTGTAGTATATTCATTAAATTATCAGAATCATTTGGATACTCTGAAACATTTAAATACCTTATTGATAAAGCTGAAGTTCAGTAAATTGCTAATCTAGTAGTCCTCATGGGTACAGTATCCAATTCTTTGAGTTAATATATTACTTGACCAATCACATACACTTGTGTGTGGGATAGACTGCAACTTGTTCTTGACGTCATTGCCGAGGTTAGGAATATATCTAGAAGCCTTGGTTGGTTTAATTATAGAAAGATAACTTAAAGTATCTAAATGGTTTATTGCATTATCGGTCAATGATGTAGTATAAATGTCTCTTTAGGTTGAATATTAGAGGCTCGAAAGACTATGATCATAACTTAAACCCTGCAAATAAATAACCCGATAATCAACACAACAATAATAAGGATAGAGATTTATATGTTTGTTAATAGTTTCTCAACCCTCGAACTCTAATGTTGTTATATCATTATAATGCTCAATTAAACACTTAAATCCCTTTTACGAGGTTAAGTCCAATAACATGATTACTATTGTTATGAATTGATTGGTTTTGATTATTTATCATATTCTATGGTTTATTTATCCCTATTATAACTACTTTAAGTATTTAAGACCCTTAGATTACATCCATTGTCATCTTATGATCCTAGAATGAGGAACAAGAGGATAGAATGTAGGGATGAATAGAGTTAGATTATAAACTTCTACATAACAAATGTTATAGTTTCCATCTAGGATAGGAATATACCTATATGACCTATTTTATCAATTATGGGATGAAATATAAATGCATTTAGCTTAGTTCTTACATCTTGTTAAACGATGTAGTTGTGAGTCTAAGTTAGATAGGTAATTAGTGGCTCAGAAGACCATTGTCATAATATCAACCCTGTGAATAAATGACCAAGTTAAGTGATTTAACTAATGAATTTTAATAGCATAGTATGGTTTTTCATAGAGCCATAACCATTGGTTTTTATCCATTGATTGTCCAATCTCTTTACTTTTTTGCATTATTTATGGTTACATTTAATTTTAACTCGCAAACTCTTATGGTTACTTTTACACCAATTCAATCTTAATAGTTAAACTAGAACTTAATAGTTGTCAAAACAAGTCTCTAAGAGATCAATATTCGGCTTTATTTAAGTCCATTGTATTACTTTGTGAGACCATGAAAACTTTCATGTACACTTGGGCGCAATAAGTTTTTGGCTCCATTATTGGGGACTTCTAAGTAGGCAGTTATCTTATTTTTAATTTACCTATATTGATTTGTATATAGTTTAGTATTTTTATCTTTTTAGTTTTTCTTACTTTTTTGTTACACTTCTTGTTATGTCTGCCTAGGATAGATGGTGGTTGAGTGGTAATGATTCTTGTTATTTTTGTGGAGTACCATATTAGAAAAGTATTTGTCTGAATTTTGATAAAATCATATGGATGGGACCTTCTGAATATATGGTTGATACTAGCATATCTATGGAGAAGACAAAAGAATTTCAGCCATAAGAATTTCTTGACACTGACATTAAGAAGGTGAATATGAGTGAGTGTGTTGTGGATGATATAAATTTGGAAGTGGGATTGGTTGGGCCTCATTCAAAGAACTTTCCTACATTATGTTTAGATGATTACATGCTTATATAGTCATCTGAAATAGTGGAAGAGTGTGAAGATGAGGAACAAGAATCCTATATTCTAAAATTTTCACAAGAAAAGTTACACAAAAATATACCTCACTTTAATGTCGAGTGGTTTACCATGCACTATCCATTACTTGATTACTTCATATTTATACCACTACCCATGAGTGAAGCAAAAAGATGGATGCGAGGTTGGTGGTGAAATTCATATCCTCAAGGTGGAGGAAAAATTGACATAGGTCATTCTGCAACATTAAATCAGGCGCTGCTTAGGAGGAAACCCAAGTTAAGGCAGGTTTTATTTTTAGTATTTTATTTTTTTACTTCACATAGTTTTTATTTTTATTGAGTCAGAGGTTTATAGTAAGTCAGAGTACCACAAACCTGTGCTATGGATCATGGAGAAAACTTAGTGTGGGATCCTCAATCCATCTTGATGTATGAAGATGCTACTACCTAGGCCTAGAGAAGTTAGTGAGTATTTCTATCTCTTCTTTTAAGTATACATTGGGGACAAAGTTGTTTATTAAGTGTGGGGTGGGAACTTTCCATTGTTTTGGGTGAAGTGATGTTTTAGGGTCTGGAGACTGAGTTGTTTTCTTAGTTTTTAGGTTCAATTTGCAAAAAAATTTACATTACAAAAAGATTTTCTCTTTATAGTTTTTATTTTATTTGGGTCATTTTAGTAGGTGCACACTTCATCCACCCCGTGGTTTTTTTTCTGTTCTTTTCCACGGAGGTTCCCTTTGAACCCAATATCCCTTTTCTTTTTAGGAGTAAATTTTAAAGTTTTGTATGTAGGATAAGTGAGTTGTTCTTGTTGGTTCTATATGTGATTACATGATGTAAGTGTTTTTATTGTAAAGAGCATGTTAATTGGGTAAATTATTACTTTTGAGATGCCTAGGCTATAGTTTATGACTTTCATTTTTGTTGGCTTAATATTTTGAATCCATGCTATTGTTTTGTTAAGAGTCTATGATGATCCTACTTGAGTTGATCATGTGCCATGTGTGCGTGAGGTTTTTTGTATTCATTGTTAAACTTAATATGTAGTACGTGCCTTGTGTTTATGCAAAGTGAAGTAAAGATTGTGGTTTTAGGAGATGATATATGCATTTCTTTGACAATCATGTTTCATACCCTCTTTTACCTTCCTTTATGCATAATCCTAGTTAACCCTATTGAGCCTTTAGAATATTTTCTTTGAAAATGTAATATGTAGCCTAATCCTTTCTATTGACCATAATTTTATGCAAAGATCCTAAGCGCTTTAGTTGAAATTCAATTAAGGAGTTTGAAATTCAGTTAAGAAAAGATGAAATTAAAGCCCCAAAGTAATAGTTATTGTTGCGCACACTTGGTTTGTTAAGGTTTGAAGTGAAAGAAATTTATGCTAAACAATTGAATCGTGTATTAATAGACAATACTCCCTCCCATATTATATGTGTGTTAGCTTAATGATATAGGGCAAAACAAAAGATATGGGTAGACAAAAGTGATAGGAATTGGTTGTTAGAGGCGAATTGAATGAAAATTGTGACGTAAGCACTTAGGGAAGATAGTCACTATTCTTGGCTAAAATATTTTCTACCCCTCCCTTATCCTACATTTCAACCATAAACATTATAAATAATTTATGGGTTTAATTAAACATTATAAGATTGGAAGTTGTAATTTGCATTTAGGATACAGATATACCTACGTGAACTATTTGGTTCAATTACGGGATGAAATATGAATGCATTTAACCTAGTAACCATATTCTTGGCCATAATCCCAAAACAAGGGTGTTTAACCACTTATGTTCAAAATCAACATCCAAAAAACAAAATTAATTATACAAAAATTAATATTGAAAGATGAAATTTCAAAGAACCCTAAGAGAAGTATCATAATTGTTTATTTCATTTGTTGTACATATGACAAAATTATCCCCAATTGATTGGAAGTTTTTCCTTTATAGTAGGAAAAATTTATGATAATTACGCTTTCACCGCATCGCGGAGCCCGTCATATGGGTAAAGGTCCATGATGTGGGTTTATCATAAAAACTACTAGATTTTGACATCTGGGAATCATCAGACTCCATGACGTTGAGGTAAAAAGAGGGATTTGGGTCCGCGATGTGGATCTATCACGGACCCTCACTGGATTATGTCAGTTTTTGTCTTAGGCTTCACCACTTCATTCCATGCTTAACTAATCATTACCAACTTCTTCATGTCTAGTCTGTTACTCTAAATGTGTCCATGGTCGACACTTTCCTTATTATTGCATAAAAGAATGTCTAATTGCACCAAAATCAATCCCTGCAACACTAACCTTGTACATTAGCTGAAGAATACATATTAGGCTCAAACACACTACAATACACACGTTTTAGCTCATAGAACAAGTATAAATATGTGTAAATATTGGCACTTGGACTTATAAATACGCCCAGGATCATTTATTATGCATTGTTTATGTTTCAATTATGGTTTTGAACTAATGGGGTGCATGAGCATGGTTACTAAACTGAGCGGTCTTGGTTTTCTCTAATTTATTGATTTTGGCTTTACTTATGGTTTCGAAAATTGTATTCCCCCAAACCATTTGTGAAATTGATATTGAATCATTGTTTTGTCACATGGTTTATTATCTCACTTACACTAATACATTAGCTTAAAAGGTTAATCAACTATAGATTGATTTTAATTTAATTTTTTGGTTTTAGGATTTCCCATCTGAATGAATAATTGAGTTGACAGGGATTATGAATTTCCCCATGCGAATGGTTAATGGATATGGCATGATAATGTAAGCTTGTAAATGAGATTGGTATGATGATACCAATGGGGGGCATTAAATAAAGGGATAGGTTCAATTATTGAGAATGTGTGTAAATGTTGTAATTGGTCTTTAAATAGGGTTATGAAGATCGTACTGAGAGAACAATACTTTAAATTGCATTTGCGGGCATTGGGTTCTAAATGACTGGGTCGTTTGAGACCCCATCATTATATGATTGAGAGGTTCAAGTTCCCCAAGTTAAATGACTTGCTGTTTAAGTCACCTTCAATATATATCAGGATGTTTTGGTCCTAAATAGGTCATATGTACATATGACTATTCTATGGTCCATGCGGCTACATGCCCTGGGCGCCCTTTCAGCTGGGGAAGAGCTAGACTCATATAACCCGTGGGTGCTCTAGTGTGACAGTTATGGTACAAAATCCAGGCAAAGGATTTGAATATCACGCTAAGCCTTGTTCCTTAACATGACATGTTAAATATATATTTATATATACATATATATATATATATATATATATATGTATGTATGAATATATATACATATGTAAATATATATGTATAATTAAATATGTATATATGTATGTTTATGCATATGCTTGAGTGCATTTCGATTATTGACTGATTTTGAATTATGGGCCATGGTGTCACGACCAGAGACTTACCCCTAGTCGTAACACGGTGCTTGGAACCATAAGTGATGACAAACTAACCCATGAACTAACATGCAACTTGAGCAATCTGAATTAAATTGTATAAAACTAAAGTTGTTTAGAGGAAACATTATCATAAATAAGTTAGAATATGTATAGTACTGATAAAGTTTACATCACAATAAATACTGAAAAAAGAAACTTGAATTATATGCATGACTCTTACTGACCATCTATGAAGACTCTACTATACTGACATATTATAACTGGGACATGCCTCCAACTACTACTAATCAATCATATGAATAATCAAAATAAAGTACATCGACTAAAACTGACTAGACTCCCCGAAATAAGAGAACTCATCACCTGTTGACTGAAAGCTGGAAACTATCTTATTATAATGTGTGCTAAAACTAGTATCTAAATATGAGACAATGTAGTACATAGACATATATTTGAATCATTACTTTGGAATGTACTGAGTATGTGGGGAAAATGCAATAAGTAAAACTAATTTCGTATATAACCTCAAAACATGCATCCTATGTTCAAGTAGGCTCACTAAGAGACTGAAATAAAGTGAAAGATGACGTATCTTTAAGCATAACTAATAAAAATAATATGATATGATGGTGAATCACTACAATTAGTTACTTAAATCTTTACTTTTGAAGAATAAGTTTATCTGAAGTTGGAAAGCGATATAAACATAAATGATGTGAGAAATTCTCTTGTAAGGCTTAATATGCTATAAAAGCTATACTGAGGATGATGTATGAATACTGGGTCTAAAACTAGATGACGGAAACTGACATAACTCAAGGGTCTAAATATACAAATATATTGATCAAGAATGAATAACCATACAAAACCAAATATAGTATGTACTACGCTGATCTGATTATCTGAATGGCATATGCCTATGTAACTGAATGACCGAAATCTAAGTGAATAAATGACTAATGTCTATATACTAAGTAGCTGCTATCTGAATATTAAATAACTGACATCTGAATATTGATTTAGTTATATCTAGATACTGATTAGCAGGTATCTGTATATTGATTAACTGATAACTGAATACTGATCATGTAAAACTAAACTGAGGATTATGCATGGGTACTGAATGTCAAAAATAACATGAAGATGTAAAACTAAGAATGCAAGACCAAGCATAAACCTGTTTCTAAAATAATATGTAATCTAAAATACTAAAATTTTTATAACTAAATAACTGAAAATATTTATGCTTTGATCAAGCAAACCTGAGCTGAGACATACTAAATACTGACTTAAACTATGGGAGGTATCATGTTACTGACATGCCCCAATTTGAGCGAATTGGGGTCCAACCTGTAATCCCAGTTTTAAGGGTGTCTGTACCATTCTACAAGTACTAAAACAAAGCTGATGATATGGATCCGCGAGGCTAATGTATCGAAGGAAAACAGTGTCAATGCTAAACTGACTGGTGAACCTTGAGAGAAAGTAAAGAATAAATTAATGGGTGATCCCTCATATCCTACGCTAGCTACGTAGTTCTGGAATACATGGACTACTGCTAATGACTCTGCCTAAATAACTGGGAAGCTGTTATCCCTACATCCACTCGGTGCTAAATCCTACTTTGATACTGGTACTAAACTGAACTATGTTTAACTGAACATTATTACATAACTTATAGTTCTCATCAATATCATAAATATCTAATTAAATAAGAAGAATCATGGCTTCACTGAATTAGTACTTGAAAGATCCGAATTCATGTAAAACACGTAGGTATCCAGTGTTAATAACTCGCTAGTACTGAATGATAAAAATACAATAGTAAGGCTTAAAACTAGAGTATGAAATCATGGTTCAAAAATCCCAAAACATAGAAATTTCATCAAAATGTGAGAATCATGAAATTGAACCTGGGGATATGTTCCAACATGCAAAAACAACATCTTGACATAGTTTAATTAATAATTCAAGACTGTGACATAAAATTGATTGAACATGAAATGGGAATTAGAATATAAAACATGAAATAGCATAATTCACCTGGAAACACTTGTAAACATGGCTTGACTTGAATTACTAGGAAGTTCGTAGATTAATTCATGATATTCATGGATGATATAATAAAATAGGAATAAAAACACAATTTTAATTTAAAATAGGGTTTTGGGGATCAATGGACGAAAGGGACCTGTTGATGAACACCCACGTCCTTAATCGAATGAATTCATGAAGAAACTTGAAATGGGAACTTGAACCCTTCAATTCTTGAGGAAGAAATCTTGAATCTTGGGACTTGAATAATGAGCTTGTGAAAGAAACCCTATTCATGTAATTTTCTTGAAGATTATTGAACTTTGAAGCTTGAGTTCTTGTATTTTTTGGGAGAAGGGTTTGGAGTTTTTTTCTTGGGAATGGAAGGGTTTACAAATGTATTTGATGGAGAAAAGTGGAAAAATAATGCCCTTTTGGTGTTTTAATCCATCACTTGGGTGATTGGGGGTACGGGAAAATAACTAAAACACCCTTTCGTCTTGTACTTATCGATGCAAGAAAAGTATCCTCCGCGTCGTGGAGCTTGACAAAGTGACTTAGTCCTGCGCCGTGGTTCTATCGCGGCAGCTTACTGATTATGATGAAAATGGTCATAACTTTTCTCTCCGGTATAAGATTAAGGGGAAATTTGTATAATTGGAAAGATAATTAAATTATATATAATTTGGTGGGTCGTGAGCTAGAAAACTACATATATGTCAAAACTTACACACATTCAAAGTTTACCCTTGTAGAATCGAATACCAAAATTTGGCCGAATCAAAGGCTCTTAGCTCAAATTTTCTCTAAGTTATTCCTTTAAACATTTTTCTTTTCATAATCACTTCGCACACTAGGATAAAGATCATGAAACATGTATTCAAACATAAATCATAGGATTAGAGTATTCATACTTAGAAATGACAGTTTGATTTCTAGCTCAAGAATGTAGGGTATTACATCATCTTCCACTTGGAAATCATTTGTACTCGAATGAGACTGGTTAGACTAAGAATACTAAGGTAACTTCAACTATATACTGAAAATGAATGACTTGGACCATGATTACATAACTGATTCTGAGCATGATACATGAACTGAACTAATTTCGTGAATACATGTAGTGACATTACAATGTTTATAAGGCTGAGATAAAAATTAAAGAGTCACCTCATGAGAACCATTATCTAAGGTATATCTCTTTTCGTGAGGAAAAGTTGAGAGTTTTAGGACATGAAAACTTAGGGTACTACAACATCTCCCCCTTAGGATTATTCATTCCCCAAATGGTACTAACTTGGCAAAAATAATAAGAAAAGACTGAGATGAATTACGAGACCCTTACTAACTGAATCTTGAATAAATATCTAAATATGAAACATGATGAATGAACTGAACTAAATTAAAAATTTACATGGATGGGAACAAATTACCTCTTGTAAAGGCCACACTCATGAATACCAAGATAGTAGGACTAGATCAAAAAATGGAAAAACCATAGGAACTTGTCTGTCTAACTACTAAACTGAATTGCTGGCTTTACAAAATGGATTATACTAAAAGCTTATACTCAACTAGAGTATTTATTCAACACTCTTTCTAAGAAGTTCTAATAACATTAGGGGGGAAAACATGGGCATGATCTGAATAAGATATATGAGAAAGGACTCTTGATATAGCTATAATTATATAACATGGAACATAAGCCTATGAAAAATAAACTAGGATAGAATTAATAGTCCCTAGGTAATGCAACTGCCAAATTCAATCTTAGCCCCACTCGTTAACTACTCGCATGGGTACATGTAGCTACTCCAGCCAAAGTCTGAGTTAAACTACATGCTCTCACCATGTTCGAGCCTAACTCAAAATCACAAGGTTTTGCACATAACACAATAATACTAGTTTGAACCATGAATTCAATACCCCATGCATTTTCACAACTTGTCATCTCAAGAATCATTTTTCTTACCACTTGAACAACTAAATTCAACATTTACTAGGAATTTACTAGCGTACAATACACCCATCCACTTATATACAGACATTACATTCAATCCTATCATTCTAACCACCTATGAACTTCTAGGAAAACACCTATAAAAGCATCTTTCACATATTGTCTAAATCTCTATCAATTATAACTTTCTTGCACTTATTATTATAAAGCCACAAAAAAAATTTTCAACTAACCATGACATATACCGAAAGCTTTCCCTAAATCTTACTTTAACCTTATAGCCTTACATAAAACAAACATACAACTATCATTCATTAACATAAAATATTTACTCTCTCACATCTAAACAAATTACTCATCACCATTATCATTTCATAAGAAGAGGTCACTGAAAGGTTAAAAAATGAGATCATAAAGCATGAAAGAATACTATACAAAACTTGGACAATTAATTAAGGTTTGAGGAATAGAGTATCAACAACAATGGATTCATTAAGGGGATAAAAAGTGAGGACATACATGACATAATATAAATTTTGTTGGTTATTAAGAGTGTACCTTGAGTACAAAGAACTGAATATTCTGCAATATATGAGTACAAGAGGCATGAGCTGCATGACCTAAATTTGTAGTTCATAAATTGATAGAATATAATTTGTACTGTATAGTGAACAGGAACTCTTCATACTAGTAATTGGAAGCACACATGATTTTATTAAAAATTCTTGAAGATAAGGTATGATCATGGAGCTGACATGTAAGGCATGACTAGATGTCGTGATGACTGAAGTACAAAAATTTTTACCAAGATAAGAATGGGTCAAACATCTTCCCCCTACTTATGTTCTATAATAAACTGGCATCACTACTAGTATCAAGGAGATTGACTTGGTCACTTGTTCTATCATCTCCTCCTTAGTTTAAAGCCATCATTCTAAGTATGTAGGCAAATAAAGTCTAGATTAAACTGCAACCATTTCACACTAGAGTCTGGATATAACAGTACAAATAAATAATAAACTCACCCTGAAGGACTACACCTTAAAGTGTAAAACCCACAACTAGTACATTCTTTTGAGTACAAATATTAACTTTCTATAGCCTCAATTGTCATAAAATAATAACTTAAACACTGAATAACTTAGAATCCTCAGAAGTATCACCTTACCCTGAGTTCACACTATTAGGAATTTCAACTCTTCTATCTATTAGCTCAATCTTTAAAGATTCAAACTTACATTCTAATAAATAACATAGATACACCTAAAACTGTAATTAACTAGAGTAAATCCATCATATCCTATTAATATTACATCTCTAAACATATATTTTTATCTAAACCATAAGAATTACCATTACACCTGAACAACTGACATCAACAACCTATAGCTTATGACTTAGCTGGTAAGAACATCAGATACTACATTACTAGCCTCATTCACACTTATCAAGTCAATGGTATTATCTAAGCACACACCTTAAAAACTTGGAAATACTATAATCCCATATCCCCTTGGGTACACCTCTAGATCATACCCATATCATACAAAGTTTTTCATGACCTGAGAATACCCCTTAGTTGTAACACAATTTTTGAAACCACAAGTGATCTAAAGCCAACCTATAAACTGGCATACTTCTTGAGCAAAATAAATTCAATTATATAAAACTAAAGTTATTGATTGAAAACATGATCATGAATAATTCTAAATAAATATAATTCTTATAAAATGTACATCATGATAAAACTAAAGAATAAAGCTGGAATTATATGAATGACTCTGACTAACCATTAATGAATCCTCTACTATGGTTACTATAAATAGTCGGGACATGCTTCCAACTACCATTAATAAAAATATATGAATAATCAAAATAAAGTACACCAACTATAACTAATTGGAGTCCCTAAAATAAGACAACTCATCACCAGCTGTCTAGAAGTTGCAAATTGCCATTTTATAATATGTGTTCTACAACTGGTACCCACATTATGAGACAATACAAAACATAGACATATATGTGGATAAGTACTTTGGAATATACTGAGTAAGTGGGGGTGAATGAAATAAGTAAAATATATTTCATATATAACCTTAAAACATGCATGCTAAGTACAAGTAGACTCACCAAGAGACTGAAATAATCTAAAAGGTGATGTATCTTAAAGCACGAGTAAACAACATAAGCTGATAAGCTTGTGAATCACTACACTTAGTTACTTAAATCTTTACATTGTAGAATAAGTATATTTGAAGCTGGAAAGTGATGAAAACATAAATATTGTAAGAAATTCTCTTGTAAGGCTTAATATAATGTAAAAGATGTAATAAGGATGACATATGAATACTAGGTTTGAATCTAGACGGTGGAAACTAAGATAATCAAGGGTCTAAATATACAAGTATACCGAGCCTGAATGAATAACCATAAAAACCAAACATATCAGGTACTACGTAGATCTGATTAAATGAATGACTGATGCATGTGTGATTGAATGACGGAATTCTAAGTGAATTGATGATTATTATATGTATACTAAGTATATGATGCTTGTATATTGAATAACTGAAATTTGAATATTAATTAATTGATATATGGATACATATTAGCTATCATCTATGTACTTATTAACTAATAACTGTGCACTGATTAACTGATAACTAAATAATGATTATGTAAAATTAAACTGAGGATCATGCATAGGTACTGAACATGAAAAATAACATGAAAATGAAAAATTGAGAATTCAAGACAAAGAATAAATACATTTTAGATAATCAATAATCTAAAATAATGAAATTTGTTTAACTGATTAACAAAAAATCTGTATGCTTTGGTCAAGCAAACTTAAGTTGAGACATACGGAATACTGATTGAAATTGTGGGAGGTATCATGCAAACTACATGCCCTAATCTGAGATAATTATGGTCCAACCCATAACCCCAATTGAAAGGGTTTTAGTACCATGCCATGGGTACTAACACATGGCTAATGATGTAGATACACAAAGCTAATGTCCCGAAGGACCAGAGTGTCAAGCCTAAACTAATGGGTTACCCTGAGAGGGAGTAAAGCCTAAACTAATGGGTGGCTCCTCGTATCCTATGCTGGATATATAGCTCTAGAATATAGGCACTTCTACTAATGACAGTACTTAACTGATGGGAAATCCGCCATCCCTGTATTCACTCAGTGCCAAATCCTACTCCCAACTAAACTGACATTGGTACTGAATTAAACTAAGTTTAACTAAACATTATTACATAACTGAATGTGCTTATCATGATCATAAATATCTGAGTAAATAACAAGACTTATGGTCTTACTGAATTATTACTAAAAAATTCAAAGTCATATTAAACATATAGGTATTGGGTGTTCAAAACCCTCTGCACTGAATGATCAAAATAGATTATTAAGACTTAGAACTATAGTATGAATTCATGGTTGAAAAATCCCAAAACATAGACATTTCATTAAACATATGAGAATCATAAACTTGAACATGAGGATAAGTTAAAACATGCAAAACCAACATCTTCACATAGTTTAGTTCACAATTCAAGACTGTGACATAAAATTGATTTAACATGACATTGAAATTTGAATATAAAACATGCAATAGCTTAATTCACTTGGAAAAACTCATATAAAATGCTTGTACTTGAATTACTAGGATGTTCGTAGATTAATTCATGAGTTTCATAGAGGATTTCATAAAATAGGAATAGAACCATGCTTTTGATTTTAAAAAGGGTTTTTTTGGGCTCAATGGGCAAAATGGATCCATTGATGAACACCCACATACCTTAATATATGAATACTTTAAGAAACTTGAAATTGAAACTTAAACCCTTGAATTCTTGAAGAAGAATGATTGAGTCTTCAAACTTGAATAACGAACTTGTGAAACAAACCCTATTCTTGTTGTTTTCTTGAATATTCTTGAACTTTGAAGCTTAAATTCTTAGATTCTTGGGGAAAAGTTTTTGGATATTTGTTATTGGGAAGGTAAGGGTTTACATATGGATTTGATGATGAAAAGTAGGCAAACAACGCCCTTTTGGTGTTTTGATCTGTCACTTGGGTACTTGGGGCAAGGGTAAATGACTAAAACGCCCTTTGGAGTTAAATGTTTGGATGCAGGAAAAGAATCCTCTGCATCATGGAACTTGATGTGGTAACTTTATCCCACGTCACTGCGCTATCACGATTGCTTACTGGTTCCGACAAAAATGATCATAATATTTTGCTCGGGTATCGAATTATGGAAAGATTGTTATCGATTAAAAGTTAATTCAATTTTTTATATTTTTGTGAGTATTGAGCTAAAAATTTCCTTATAATTCAAAACTTACAAACGTTCAAATTTGACCTTTATAGAATCGAATAGCAAATTTTCCCGAATAAAAAACTCTTAGCTCAAGTTTGATCTAAGTGATTCCTATGACTCTTTTTCACCTCGTAAGTATTTCACACACTAGGATAAAGATCATGACATATGTATTTTAATATAAATTATGCAATTAGAGTTTACACAATTTGAAATAATTATTCGAGTGTCTAGCTCAAGAATGCAGGGTGTTACACATGATATTACTTTATCTTTTATACCTGAGTTACATGTTAGTTCTCAACCTTCTAACTATCTCCGAAAACTATATCCTTATGTGATACAGGATACTGAGGCACTTTTGCTTTTTCTATGCAGTGATTAGTTGACTTCTGGTCTGATGGAGAGTTGACTTGAAGTGATGAGCTTACATACTTAGGAGGACCCTAATTTTTTTTTTGGTTTCCTTATGACATAGACTTTGTTTCAGACTTTTTTTTGGTTATCGTTGGGTTTTTTTATGACATAGACTTTGTCTCAGACTTTTTTTTAGTTATCATTGGGGGGCATGTTCCTACTAGATTGGATTTTTTTATTAGAAGGCTTTGTTTATACTGTGGATTAGGTATTAGTTATTGACATATCTTAAATTTATTGAAGATTACCCTTATCTATCTTGTTATATGTTCAGAATTATCTGTTGCTAGGGTATTATGTTTTATTCAACTAGGCAAAAGGGGTGGTCTTTGGTCTATGATGGACTTGACATACCCATCACGAACAGGCCCTAGTTTGGGTTGTGACATAGTTGGTATCCGAGGCTGGGTAGCATGGTCAATTAGGTTTCCATAAAGTCATGTTAACTAGAGTGTATTTTTTGGGTGTGTAGTATACCAAACTTATAAGGGAGAGTCCATGAGACATTTAGGATTGTATCCTTTTCTTATGTTCTACTTTTGACCTACAAAGTCTAAGCTCTTGAATTTTTTCTAATTTTAGTTTTTTTAAGTTTCAGATTATGCCACCCAGAAGATATAATGCTCGTGGTAAATCTAATATCCTTCTTGAGGATAACATGGACAGAACTGGTCCTATTTGTAGGGTACATACCTGTTCTAGGGTCACTACTTCTAATTGCCTTGATGTAGTTTAAACAATTCCCACTTATACTTCTCTTACTAGTGACACTCCTACTTGGTTACCTCAAAAAGATATTACTAATGTTGAGTTTTGTCAATCTATTCATTTGTTGACCCAGTTGGTGACATCTTAGTAACGTTAGTCGAGTCCTACTTGTGTTGTTGTGAGTTCTTCTAATGTCACTCATGTTGGCTAATTTTTGATGCTCAATCCTCCAACCTTTACTGGCTCTAAAGATTAGGAGTATTATCAAGGGTTCATAGATAAAAAAAAAGATTTTTTGAGAGATACATTCTGATGATGTAAAGGGTGTAGAGTTTGTTGCATATCAATTGAAGGATATAGGGTATCAATGTTATGAGGAATACAATTAGCCTAGGGGTAATGTATAATGACATCGAGTTTGCATTATAGGATAATTTCTCTAAGGCTTTTATTGATCACCTCTTTTCTATGGAGTTGAGGAAGGCAGAAGCTGAGGAGTTCATGAATTTAAATTAAGGAAGGATGACGGAGAAATAATATGCCTTAAAGTTCTATCAATCATCTGACTATGCTCCATGGTAAGTGTCTAGCATAAGGGCTAAGATAAGGAAGTTTTCTTTTAGGTTAACCTAGGATTTTGTATTAGAGTACCAGGATTCCTTTTTTAACAAGGATGTGGATATCTGTTATTGTAGTGTACATACAACAAGTCGAAGAAGAGGAGAAGAAGCATGCAGAGATAGGAGAAAGACAAAATAAGAAGTTTTAATATTCAAATTAGGTTTGAGGATAGCAGAAGAGTGGTAGAGGTTGTAAGAAGTGGTATAAGAATCAGGGAAGTTTTAACTCTTATAAAACAATTAATGCTTCATATCCAGCCATCTAGTGATCGTTAATTCTAGGATGATAGTGGGTTCATGGAACAAGGTGCCCAGAATCAGCTAGTGGATCCCAGTTAGCTTCATCATTTCTTTGTTACAGGTTTTGTCGTAAGTTGCATTGTGGTCAGTTTATGAGGGGAGAAATTAGGGTTTTTGTTGTTGTCATATTGGTCACCAATAATAGGATTGTCCTACTAGGGTTTCCTATGGGGATAACAAGGTCCCCATTGACACTTTATTAGCTCTTACACCAAAGGTTGTTGCTTCTGACTTTAACATTCATTGGAACCATCTCTATTCTTTTGCAACTCGCTAAGAATTTAAGGTGTCTCCAGATGTTATTACTAGTACGATATGACTCTTTTCCCGTAATATGTATTGTCAGACCCATGAGGTAATTTTCAAATTTTCTAATGAGTCTATTTTAATATAGGAAGGGAGTCCCCTAAAGCCTAAGGGAATGTTTATATACTATCTTAGTGCCTAGAAATTAATTTACAAGGGGTGTTTTTATCAATTTCCAAGTTAAAGATTCTAACACAAGGGATCCATTTTTCAATTTGTTCCCATGGTTAAAGAATTTCATAAGGTTTTTCCTAATGACTTTCCTTGTATTCCTCCTGATAGGGATGTTGATTTTGGGATAGACCTTCTTTTAAATACCCATCCTATATCTATCTCTCTTTATACAATGGCTTCTGCTGAGTTGAATAAACATAAGAAGTAGTTGAAGGATCTTCTTAATAAAAGTTTTATCTGCCCTAGTGTTTCTCCGTAGGGTGCTTCTTCTCTCTTTGTTCATAAGAAGGATGGGTCCTTTCGAATGTGCATAGACTACTAATAGTTAAATAAGGTAACAGTGAAGAATACGTATCGTCCTCCTAGGATAGATGATTTCTTTGACCAACTTCAGGGTGCTAGGGGTTTCTTTAAGATTAATCTTTGGTCGAGTTATTATAAGTTGAAGATTAGGGTGGTGGATATCCCTAAAACTTCTTTTTGTACCCGATATAGTCACTATGAGTTTTTGGTGATGTACTTTAGTTTTACTAATGCCCCAACAAGATTTATGGATCTTACGAACAAGGTATGCCGTCAGTTCTTTGATTTATTTGTGATTGTATATATTAATGATATTCTAGTTTATTTGCGGAATGATAAAGATCATGCCTATCACCTCTGTATAGTGTTGTAGAACCTTAAAGATCAAAGTTTGTATGCTAAATTTTCCTAGTGTGTGTTCCGGTTGAATGTTGTTACTTTTTTGGGTTGTGTTTTTTCTTATGAAGGGATTATGGTGGATCCACAAAATCTTGTAATGGTTAAAAAGTGGCCTACCTAGACCCTTGACACCTACTAATATTCAGAGTTTCTAGAGTTTAACAGTTATTATAGGAGGTTTGTGGAGATCTTCTCATCTATTGCTGCTTAATTGACTATGTTGACTCAAAAAAATAATTTTTTTATTGTCTGATATGTGTGAGGGTATCTTTAAGATTTTGAATTATATGTTGACTTCAACTCTGCTTTTGACACGCGATGCATGAACCATCCACACTACTCCAACAGCTAAGGGATCTTGGATTCGACATTAGCTTATGTTGAACTAAAGTGGTGAGCTTTCATACTCCAGAATAATCCATTTCATGTTATGCACTTCTCTACATACTTTTCTTATTTCTTAAACTTTGGTTTTTGGCTCGGGGGCATTTCCCATCTGGATGTTGTTTTGATTTTGGATAGAGGATTTTTTAGACTATTTTGCATTAGCATAGGTGGTGACGGTATTGATGTTATCCTTGGAACTGGTATTGGTATTGGGACTGACATTATTTGAATGTATTTGACTTATTATTTTTCATCATGTTATGTTATATAGTCAGAATTTATTCAACATAAGGTGTAGGCCGGTTATGGTTGGGTAATGTGGGTGGTCTTCGGTCCCGATTAGGCTTGACGCACCCGAAACGACTAGGCGTTAGTTTGAGTTATTTTAGATTGGTATCATAAATATAGGTTTATGGTCACCTCGGAGTCCACAAAACTATGTCTTGTAGAGTTTCTTTGAAAGGTAGGTTGGACGTCACACTCACTAGTCAGAGGATTCGAGGCATTTAGCAATCTTTCCTTTCTTGTGTACTATTCTTAAGCTGTAGAGTCTAACGTCCAAAATTCTCTTCTAATTCCTATTTGTTTAATTTTTATGTCATACCTCCTCGATGATCTGAAGCGCATAGAAACTTCTCTATCCCAACTAAGGACAATGTTGATGGAACCCATTCTACTCATAGGATCTATACTCAGTCTGTAGGTCCAAATCCAAATTATTCTAGAGTTCTACCAGTTCACTCTATTCTATTTCTGACTACTCAAGCTAAAGTGACGAACACTGAGTTTTGTCAGTCCATTCATATATTGGTATACTTGGTAGCTACCCAGTCTAAGAGTGGTGTTCCTGTTACTCCATCTTCTGAGGCCATAAGGATTGTCCTATTTATTAATTGAACCATCCAAACTTTATTGGTTTTTAGGTGGAGGAGGGTCCTTAAGGTTTATTGGATGAAATGGAAAAGATCTTTTATTTTTGCATGCCATGAATATTAAGGGTGTGGAGTTTGTAGCCTATCAGCTAAAGTATGCGGTATTCCAATGGTACGAGTAATGAGATCAGGAATGGGGTGATGATGTTGAGTCATCTCAGTGGGAGGATTTCTCCGATGCTTTTTGAGATGGATTTTTTCCTCAAGAATTAAGGGAGGCTACAACGAAAGAGTTCGTTAATTTGAAGAAGGGTAAGACATCTGTCAAGGAGTATACCTTAATGTTTCATCAATTATTTAGGTATGCTCTGGAGTTTGTTTCAAGTATTACAGCCTGGATAAGAAAGTTTTCTTTGGGATTCTCTCACAAGTGGATCCTTGAGAGTAAGGTTGCCTCATTAATTGAGGACACGGATATCTCTAGGTTTGTTGGGTACATGCAACAGGTAGAGAAAAAGAATAAGAAGCAGGCTGATTTGAGAGAGAGGCAGGGAAAGAAGTTTAGGTTCTCTGAGCATGATGGTGGCCAACTACAGTGTGGCAGGGATGGTAGTAAGTGGCCCAAGATTAAGTAGGGCAATTCTGGGTCTTACTCAATTGCTAGTTCTCCCACCCTAAAGTCGTCGAGTGATAGCTGATTACAAGATGGAGACAACTTTAGTACAATAGAATCTCTGGCTAGTGGGGCAAAGTTAGCTCTACCATATTCTCCCAATAGGTTTTATGGTAAATTGCATTGGGGTTTCCATAATAAGGGTAAGGACAAGTGCTTCAACTATGATCAACTAGGACATATACTTAGAAAATATCCAATTTGTAAGGTTTCTTTGGAGGAGAACAAGGTTTCAGTTGCTTTATCATCAGCTCTAGAACAAAAAGGTGCACCATCCAATTCTGGCACTAGTCAAAACCGTCTCTATGCACTCACTACTCGACAGGAGTTCTAGGTTTCACCTAATGTTGTGACATGTATGTTGAAACTCCTTTCCCATGATGTGTACTATTTACTTGATTTGTTGACTCCTTTCTTTTATGAAACCTCATTTGTGAATTTGTATTTTGGTTTTTGTTTGATGTGTATTTTGGACCTTTTTTCTATTTCTACCCAATTAGTGACTCAGTGATTTCTAGAAGAGTTTATAGAGGGTGTGTGGTATTTTTTGGTAGTAAAGACACTATGGTGGATCTTTTTGAATTAGATATAATGGATTTGTTGTTATATTAGGAATTTATTGGTTTTATTCATACTATGCTTCTCTAGACTGTCAGACCTGAAAAGTTGTCTTTAAATTCCCTAATGATCCAGTTATTGAGTGGGAGGGTGGTTCCTTAGCTCCTAAGAAGAAGTCAATATCGTGTCATAGAGCTCAAATATTAATCTTCAATGCGTGTCTTTATCATCATGTTTGAGTTAATGAGTTTAACTTGGAGGGACCTTTTTTGCATTCCATCCCAGTAGTGAATAAATTTCCTGAGTTCTTCCCTAAGGACCTTCCTGGAGTTTCTCCAGGGAGATTAAGTTTGGGATTGACCTTGTTTGGATACTCATCCAGTTTCTATTCCTCCATATAGAGTGGCTCTGGCTTAGTTGAAGGAGTTTAAGGAGCAACTAAAGGATTTTTTTTATAAGTGTTTCATCTGTCCTAGTGTGTCCCAGTGTGGTGCACCAGTGTTATTGTGCATTTGAAGAATGGTTCCCTTGGGATATGTATTGATTATCAACAGTTGAATACGGTGATGGTAAAGAATAAGTATCCTCTTCTAAGGATAGGTGATTTGATTGATCAATTACTAAGTGTAAAGTTTTTCTCCAAGATTGATCTTCATTCCCGGTATCATCAGTTAAAGATTAGAGAGGAGGATATACCTAAGACTACCTTCTTTACCTAGTATGGGCATTTTTATTTTCTAGTTGTATTATAGGTTGATCAATGTCCTGACGAAATTCTTGGATTTGATGAATAGGGTTTTACATCAGTTTCTACAGTTGTTTGTCATTGTTTTCATAGATGATATTTTGGTTTGTTCTAAGAGCGAGGTAGATAATGCAAATTACCTCCGTATTGTATTATAGACCTTGACGGAGCAGTAGTTATATGCCAAGTTTTCGAAATATGAATTATGGTTGAACTCTGTAACTTTTCTAGGTCATATTATTTTTAGTAAAGGGATCATGATGGATCCATAGAAAGTTGCAGTGGATAAGAAATGGCCTTGACTCACGGCGACAATCGATATTCGTAGCTTTTTGGGTTTAGCTTGTTATTATAGGAGGTTTATAGAGAGTTTGTCTTCTATAGCTTCCCCATTGACTAAGTTAAGTGAAAGAAAGGTAAAGTTCTTATTGTCTGATGCTTGTGAGGGTACTTTTGAGAAGCTGAAGGATAAGCTAACTTCAGCTCTAGTTTTGACTTTGCCTGAAGGCACTGATGGATTTGTGGTCTATTGGGATGGATCCAATATGGGACATTATTGTATTCTTATGCATCTTGGGAAGGTGATAGTGTATGCCTCTATATATCTAAAGGTGCATGAGAGGAATTATCTGACTAATGATTAGGAAATATTAGCGGTGGCTTTTGCATTAAAAACATGTCTTCACTTGTTGTATGGAGTACATGCGGTTATCTTTTAAGATCATAAGAGCCTGTAATATGTGTTTACTCAGAAAGAGTTTAACATCAGGTAAAGGAGATGCCTTGAGCTTTTTAAAAATTATTACACGAGTCTTTACTATAATTTAGGTAAAGATAATATGGTTGTTGATGCTCTTAGAAGGTTGTCCATGGGCAGTCTAGCTCATGTGGATAAGGAGAAGTGGGAGTTGGTAAAGGATATTTGCTGCATAGCTAGCCTTGGAGTTCATCTCTTAGACTCTAAAGATAGTGGTATGCTCATTAAGAAAATGGTTCAGTCATCTTTGGGTGCTAAAATCAAAGAGAAGAAAGTGTTAGATCTTATGTTGATGAGGACTAAGGATAACGTTGGTGGCCAAAAAATAGTGGATTTACAGATTAGTGGTGATGGTACTTTATAGTACCAAGGGAGGCTGTATGTTCCTGATGTAGATGGTTTGCGAGAGAGGATTTTGCTGAGGCGCATAAGTCCCACTCTGTTGTTTATCCTGGTTGGACAAAAATTCATCATGACCTCAAGGAAATGTATTGGTGGAATAATAGGAAGATGGATATGGCTAATTTTGTGGCCAAGTGCATGGTGTGTTTACAAATGAAAGTTGATCATATGAGTACTAGAGGATTGTATTAAGAAATTCGTTTCCTAGAATCGATATAGGAGGTAATCAACATGGATTTCTTTACCGGTATTCCATGGCCTCAAAATCAATTTCATTTGTTTTGGGTAATCATTGATAACATAACAAAGTCGGATCACTTTTGCCAGTAAGGATTTACTTCTTGGATTAGGATTATGCAAGGGTGTATCTCCATGAGAATGTGAAGTTTCTTGGGGTACCTATTTCTATCCTCCCTGATTGTGGTACGTAATTTTCATCTCACTTCTGGCGGTTGTTTCAGAAGGGACTGGGGACTAAATTTTTGCTTTGTAGTGCTTTCAACAACAGTCGGATGGGCAAGCATAAAGAACTATTTAGACATTTGAAGACATGATTAGAGCTTGCATGATTTATTATGGTGGTAGTTGGGTTGATCATTTGTCTCTTATAGAGTTTACCTACAACAATACCAACCACTCTAGCATTAAGATGGCTCCGTTTGAAACTTTGTATGGGAGGAGGTGTAGATCCCTTATTGGGTAGTTTGAGAGAGAAATTTTACTAGGATAGTGTTTATCAGGATATGGAAAAGGTGAAGGTGATTTGGGATAGGCTTAAATCTACCCAAAGTCTCCAAAAGTCGAATGCGTACGTGAGGCGAAGGAACTTAGAGTTTGAGGTTGAAGATATGGTGTTACTAAAGGTGTCTTCCACGAAGGGAAAGGTGCAGTTTGGGAAGAAGGGGAAGCTTAGTCCCTAGAAGGTGTGTCTATATGTGATTTTTAGAAGGGTTGGCAATAGAGTCTATGAGTTGGAGTTGCTTTCTATCTTGATATACATTCACCCGATATTCCATGTCTCTAAGTTGAGGAAGTCTATAGGTAATCCATCGCAAATTTTACCTAACAAAGATATTGGTATTTTGGATTCCATATCTTATGACGGTCTCCTAGTTTAGATCTTGGATTTTCAGGTTCGTCAGTTGTAGACCAAGGATGTCGCTTCGGTATTTGATGGAAAAACCATAAAGTGGAATAGGCTACATGGGAAGCAGAAAAGGACATAAAGTCTAACTATTCATTCTTGTTTTCTTCTCCAAATATTCATGCGGAGGGTATGTGTTTTGTATAACGTTTTTCTTTTCAAATTTTGCTTATGAAAAGATTAATCCCTTGCATCTTTGTTTTTTAACTTAGTTAAAGGTCATAATTGAGGTGTTGGGGTGTAATCATGCTTGTACTTCCTTGTTCAATCATTTGGGGATGAATGATCCAAGTGGGGGAGAATTGAAATAACATAGGTTCTGGTCCTTTTAAATTTCCTGGGTTTTGAACTCTCTGGCCATCATACGACTCAAACTTACTAATCGTGTGATGTGGGTATGACTTAGTAGCCCAAGTTGTATAATAATCAGTTTATGGTAGGTTATTCACTGTCCAAGGTAAGAATGGCTATCATAAGAGTCGTATGGAGATGTTTCGATTAGTGTAGTCCAATTCGTATATTATTCTGTGTCAAACCCCTTTGATAATTTCTTAGATAGTTGAGGGTACTAGTCGTATGGTATGTGTAAGACCTAGGTAAGGAGAGTCATATGGTTGCTAGGGTGTGATGTCCAACATTCCGTCTAAGGTATGAGTGGTGGGTACTACTCATATGTTGTGTCAATGAGCTAAGAGGGGAGTTGTACCCTCCTGCAGTGATTTTTAAAGTTTATATTAGGGGTATTCTTGATATTTCCCCTCTTAACCTCTTTTGAACCCATGACTTAAAACACTCTAAGGACTTCATTTACCTTATTATTATCAATAAAAAAAAATACTTTAAACACTCTTAAATATCTTTCAAACTTCTGGTTAAAGAAAAAGGCTAGGGTATCCTCAAGGTTAATCAATTAGGGGCTTTCAAGAGCGAATCTCTCCGTCTTCTTTAGTATCTAAGGCATATTATTCCTCCCTCATTTTTTGTTCAACTAAATTCCTATTTTAATGAATGGTTTTAATTATTGAATTGTGGGTATTGTTTGGTTTTGATTATATGTTGGTGGTTTTGGTTGTTGATGGATGAATATTATTTTCCCAAGATTTATTTTACGCTTTTCATGATATTATGGTTGATTGAATATGTGGTTGCATGGGAATGGTCAACTGGTACTTGGTTTTGGTTTTGGAAAATATTTGCCAACAATATGTTTGATAAAATGTCAATGAGAATGGTTTTGTCACATACTTTATTTTTTTAGGGAAACTATTGCATTGTTTAATTTTGTAATGGAACCCAAATTGGTTTAAATAGATTTAAATGATTTGGTAAGGCCTTGGTAGCCATGGTTTGGTTTAATTGGAAATCTTATGGTGTATAAGGGAATCCCCTAAGGTGTGGCTAATAACATTGCTTGCAAGCTATTATCAATATGATGATTCACTTCATAATGCCTTGGTAATTAACTCGTGAATCAGTAGTTTCGTTTTGTATAAAAGGATTTATATGGGCAATAGAGGCAGGTTGTGATAGCTAACCGTGAAGGTGTGAGTCCATTTGATGGATACTAGAAACTTATATTTGTCGATATGAGAGTTGGTGTAACGATCTGGGACTACCCCTAGTCATCACATGGTGCTTACGACCCCGAAGGACCACAAGATAATCCATGAATGATATCTTTTTTGAACACTGAATAATAATACTATAATTAATGGGAAAAATAGGTTGAAATGCCATAAGGTTCAAAACATCTGAAATACTGATATAATATAACATCAATAAAAATAAATACTGTTTGAAAATCTAGTCTGAAAAGCCTGTAACTGAATTTGTCTAAAAGTGGATTTGATCGGACAATCCCCCAACTAACTCCATCTATTGTATTACTATATCTACTAAAAATATGAAATAATAGAATATCCTCGAATGATGAGGACTCACTACTAAATCTGCCATTGCTGGCTGAATTTGAATCTACTATGCGAGTCGGGAACCAGAGCGTCCGAACCTGTGGTATGAAACATCATAGCGTAGGAAAGTATGCATCCGTAGGTTGGAATATACTGGTATGCTAGGTGAGGTAAGGCTGAATGTAAGGTTTCAAATACATGAAGAGTAACTAAGTGAATGATATAGAATAACTGAATATGAGTAGGTGGATAACTGAAACCATTGTAAATAATAAGTATGCAATATTGTGCATATAAGTATACTGTAACTAAGTTTTTCTGAAGCTAAGTATTACATTCTATTACTGGGTAACTGATAATATGAAGTTACTGATAACAGAATTATCGAGACTGAGTAACTGTGTCTGAACGTCCTGATTCTGTAGAACTAAACTGAGTTCTAGACTGGAGACTGAAACTGAAACTATGAGAGGTAAGTATGTAACCGATATAGCCCACTATGAATTGATTGGGGTCCAACTTTTAACCTCAGCTGAAAGGTTTCTAATACCTTACCACGTGTACTAACACTAGAAAACCAAGATGCCAAGCCGAACTGATGGGTGACATATGGGTGGAGCCAAGCCTAATCTGATGGGTGACCCTTGGGAGGTAGTCAAGCCTAGTCTGATGGGTAACTCCTCATACTGCACTAGTTACGCAGTTCTAGAGTATAGCTATTTCTACTAACTACACTGTATATCTAACGGGGAAGTCGTCATCCCAACACTTGCTCAGTGCTAAATCTTTCTTCCAACTGAGTTGTATACTAGTCTAGACTGGACTGATACTGAATCTACTAAGTTTTCTAGAGTTTTGTGACTAACTGAATTCTACTGAGTTCTGTAACTGACTGAGAGTACTAAAGATTATGACATGACTGAGATTTTGTGACTGACATTGGCTCTAGGTAAACAGCTAAATCGTCAGGTATTAAATACCCCCAGGACTCGATAGCATAAAAGAAAGGCATCACATGATCTTGCAAAGGATAACAATAAAGGTGTGCCCATACATCATCATTAGAGACATTTTATCAAAAACTTGTAGGGCATTAGCTAGTTCAAATACTAACATGTCATGATTTCATCACTTTATTCACATGAATATTCTATCAAACACTTGGGGAGTACAACTTCATGCACATAATCATAGATAACATGGAAACATGGAAACTACAATGCCCAACTTACAATTCCATGGGTTTAGCATGCAATTCTTATATTTCCCCATAAAATACTAATCTAATTTCATGAATCATATAATAATCATAGATTAAAACCCAATTAACATCATAGACACATTAATCACTTTATAAATTCAAGGGTTTATCAAGATAATCACATATTCATCCCACATGATATTCAATTTCCTGAAACTTGCATTTAAATCACTGATTGAAACCCAACTACTATCATGAACAGGAATTCAATCTAATTCAAATGTGGACATCATAAATCTGAGATCTTGTATATTTAAAAGGTATTCTTGTACTCTGTGGGCGAAAGGAACCCACAGATGAACACCTAACATACCTGAGAAGAAGAGTTCCTGAAGGTTCTTGGAGAGATTCTTGAGGATTAACCTTGATTCTTGAACTAGTTATTTTCCTCTTGAAAGAGAATGATTTAATTTGGGGAAAACTGAATGAATAATTGTCTAACTAGGTTTATTAGGGTTCAATTTCATGTTAAAGGCTGACTAGGGCTGTGGAAAAAGACTCAAATACCCCTGGAATGATTTACAAACTTAGAATTTAAATCTGGAAAGTAACTGAAAAATATCAATCTAGGCCCTTGGCGTAATATGGTGCTATCATATCGTGTCAATGGAAAGTGGACAACTGGGAATTGGACTATCAACACGATGCGGTAAAATTGTGTTATCCCTTTGGATGGGACCTAAAAGTTCACCGCGAGGAGGTGGGATCTCGTTGGTGTACTGGAAATTGACAAATGTGTTAATAAGTTGTGGTGCAATGGACCTGTATCACAGTTCCTCACTGGAAACTGACAATTGATATTTTGACATGCTCTGCGATGCTTTTCTGGCCTGAATGATGGTGTTTAATGACTGAAACTTAAAATCACCATAACTTATCACCCGGTTATTGAATTTAGGCAAATTTTATTTCATTGGAAAGCTAATTGAATTTCCTACGCAATGGTAGGCTCTACACTGAAAAATAATTAGTGTTTCAAAAATTTTATATATGAATACTCATGCACTGGGACTTATATTATGCTAGGGAAAATTGGAGTGTTACAATATCTCCCCCCTGGGATCATTCGACCTCGAATGAGACTGATTAAGATGAGGACTGCTGATAGACCTAGTTTATACATTGGACATGCATATATAATGCATGGAATACATGACTAAACTGATTAATGAATGACTGACTGAATATGCAATGATAACTAATACTAACATTATAGTTGTAACTAATCATGCAACAATGTAGATCTAAGGAAGACTGTTACCTTAAGTTTAGAACAGTGATAAGCCTAAGATCATGTACTAAACATGTATGAATAGGAACATGAATGAGTCTTAACTTGATACACAAACTAAATATCGTAAACTGAACTGAGCCCTTGAGTACATAGCTTACGGCTGAGATAGGAACTAGAGGGTCAATTGTGAGGACCTATTATTCCGAATGGATTCATTACATGAAGAGAAAATGTAAGGTTTAGATCATAATAGCTCAGGGGTTATAGTGCATCTCCCCTTTGGGATACTATGTCCCTCGAAAAATGCTGACTTGACTGAGATACTAAGGAAAAATTGGAGACGATATACGAGGAACCTACGAACTGAATCATGACTGAATATATAGGACCTAAAACTGTGACATGATACATGAATTGGGATAAAATCGTTACTACTAGGATGATCTATCTTGGAATAGTCATATTCATGAAAGTTCGGATAGTACAACCAGATGAAAATATAGGAAACCATATGAACTTGTCTGCCTGACTGCTAACGGAATTACTAACTTTATAGACTAACTCATGCTTAAAACTTATACTTGATTAAAGCATTTATTGACACTCTTTCTATAGATTTATAGTGACTTTAAGGAGTAAGGAATACTAGCATGGTCTAAATAAGACATAGAATAACAACATGGCTCCAATTCTATAACATAGAGTAAGGTCTACAAAACACTTTATAAGATAGAGTTGCTAAGCCTGGTGTAATTCAGCTACAAATTTTCAAGCTTTGACACATTTTTTGAATACATTCTCAACTATACTCTTAACCTTATCACAACACTTCACCTGAAACTACTAAAAATATTTACATGAGCGCTGAGCACGAATGCATAAACATACTAGCTTATCTGATTAACTGAACGGCTGATAGCAGAATACTAGTCATGTAAGATTGAAATGTTATTAATTGGAATAACTTGATTGAAACAATAGAGTACTATGCATATAAGTTAAGGAATGACTAAGGAAGTGCGGTAGCTAAACATGAATTCATGGAAACGGTATTATTTAGGAATGCAAGACTAAATGCGGAACATAATTCTTAAATACCGAGATACTGATAACTGAATAACTGATAGCTATACACTTTGGTAAAGCAAACCTGAAATTGGACTGATTTTTGATACCTCCCCTGATGGGGACTGGCATTAATTGAGTATCTGAATATACACTCACACTCTAAATTTTCTCAACTTCTTACCTCATGAAGGATTTTGATTTTTCCTCTAATAACTAAATACAACTTCTTGCTAGCCATTTACTTGCACACAAACCTGATATCAAAGTCTATCTTTATAACTACATCCTCGGGTAAAATAAGAATGCACCAATCTTTCCTTAACACGAAACATTTACCCTACTCTCTCCCTTCTATGCAATTGCTCAACACTACATCATCTCACAAGAAGAGTCCACTGAAAGGATAAAACATGAGGAACTAAAGTATGAATGGACACTAAACCAAACTTGATACTTAACTGAGGCATGATAAATAAAATATCAACATCATGGATTTATCAAGAGGTCTAACTGAAGATATATATGATATAATATGAATTTAGCTTATTATTAGGAGCGTAGAATGAGTACTAGAATTAAACATACTATAAAGCATGAGGACATGAGTCATGAGCTGTATGAGTTGAGTTTGGAGTTTCTATATTCATGGAACATGATTCGTAAAACTAAGTAATCTGGAACTCCTGATACTAGGAGTTGTAAGCATACAAAAGTTTTGTTAATGTGCACGAATATAAACTATGATCATAGAGCTGACATGAAAGGCATGAGTAGATATCAGGATATCTAAAGTATAAGACTTGGCACTGAGGTAAAGATAGTTTGGGATATATCTCCTCCCACTACTTTTCTACCCATAATAAAATTAATACTAAAATCTGAAAGCCTAACTTGGTTACTTGTTCTACCATCTCCCCCGTTGCTTAAAGCCATTATTCTAAAACTGTGAACCAATTAATCAACAACCCTAAACTAAATTGTCACCACTTTACTCTAGAGTTTGGAGAATGGAGTTTAGCGATGCTTATAAACAGTAAACTCATTATGAAGGGCTACCCCTGATAATGAAAGGCCCACTACTCGTACTTTATTTTGATACACAATTATTAGCTTTCTATAGCCCCAACAATTATCATATAGTAACCTCAAACTAACTAGCTTAAAAGTCTTACTCTTCTTTGTATTAGCTCAATCTAGAGATTTAAACTTAAATCAACTGAAACTTAGGTATTACCCCTTCATTCAAGGACTGGTTCATCAAGAAACAAAAATGGACCGACTTTATTAATGAAATTTACAGAAGGGATTTTCTGAAATACTATAACCGGGCAATTTCTGTATACCCATCTGGCTGGAATAGGTTTTTCCCACTGAGGTAAGAACTACGAAAGGTCTGTTAAGATTTTTAGTCTAAGTTTAAAGTTGTCTTTTATGCAAGGAGTTACACAAGACAGAGAAGCTCCTGGATCTAATAGGGCATGAATATGTAAATAGAAAGACATACCAGTGACCGCATCAGGAGAACTTTCCTGATCTTTTCTTAACTATAGTGCATAAAGTCTATTTGGGCTTTGCCCACTAGCGGTACTGAAAGTGGCAGCCTACTGATTTGGGCAATCGGACTGAGCTGAAGAATGGTTGTACTGACCCTGTGAACCTGACAAAAGACAATCTTATATTCTATGGCCTAACTTGCCACACCCGAAATGTACGCCACTTCCATCTCTCTATATACCCTAATGATTTCTACCATATTTCTGGCAAAGTGGGTGGGTACGACCTCTTTTTATGCTACCCTCATTCTTGGAGTCTGACGTACTATCTCGACTAACATTTCTAAACTTTAGAACTGGAGCACTAGCTACAGAATGATTTGGGTTAGAGAATTTCTGACAGAATCTAAAACAAGTTACCACTCTCTAACCTTGGCCTAAAACTACTTATTTTGACTCTCTTATTCTCTCTATCATACCTCCTATGCTTCTCCCTCTTGCTCGACTGAGTATAAACCCTAATACTAGATAGGACAATATCCTTTAGGTTGATTTAACCAACTATTGAATTGGATAAAGTAGTGAAAACAACTCTAAATTTTGCATGTAAGACATGCTCGTCTAGGGGATCTTCCTGAATGGGCTGAGGTGCTGATTGATTTTTATTTACTTCTTTCATTATCTTCTCTAGAAGGTATGTTCTGGAAGTATAAGGAAGAGATAAATTATACTGAGTGTTTAACTTAAGCTCATGCTCACTCACATGATATGAATCGAAAAGAAGGGAAACTTTTCCGTCAACATCTCATAACCTCATGTCCATAAATGTGGCATTCTACACACCCATGCACATAACTATACGTGATGTATCTTTCATACTCCCTAGGACTCTGTTGAACGTTAGGCTTTGATACCAAGTTTGTAATGACCCAGAACTACCCCCTAGTCATCACACGGTGGTTACGACCCCAAAGGACAATAAGCTAACCCATGGAAAATATCTATTGTGAGCACTAAATAATAATATTATAATTAATTCAAAAAATGTTCTAAAATCCTAGAAGGTTCAAAATATCCAAAATACTAATAAAATATAATATCTGTAAAACTAAATACTATCTTAAAATCTAATGTGAAAAGTCTCTAACTAAATTTGTCTGAAAGTGGAGTTAATGGGATAATCCCCCAACTAAATCCACCTATAGAACTACTAAATCTACTAAGAATAGGAAATAATAGAATATCCTCGAATGATAAGGACTCACTGCTAAATCTACCGCTGCTGGCTGAATATGAATCTACTATACGTGGTTGGAAACCTGAGCGTCCAAACCTATGGTATGTAATTACTGAGTTCTATTACTGGGTAACTGATATTCTGAAGTTACTGATAACTGAATTAGTAAGACTGAGTGAAAGTGTCTATAAGTCTTGATTCTGTAGAACTGAGCTGAGTTCTAGACTGAGGACTGAAACGAAAACTGTGGGACGTAATTATCTTACTGTCATGCCACTCTCTAAACTGATTAGGGTCCAACCTGTAACCCCAGCTGGAAGGGTGCTAATACCATACCATAGGTACTAATACTAGAAAACTAGGATGCCAAGCCTAACTAACGGTTGAAACCTAGTCGGAGCCAAGACAAATTAGATGGGTGACCCCTGGGAGGTAGCCTAGACTAGTTTGATGGGTGACTCCTCTTCCTCTGATGGCTACATAGTTCTGGAGTACAGGGAATGCTGCCAATGACTCTGCCTATCTGACGGGGAAGTTGTCATCCCTGCACTCGCTCGGTGGTAAATCCTACTCCCAACTGAATAAACATTAAACTGTTATACTTGACTGGACTGGACTAATACTAAGTCTACTGAGTTTTCCTGACTTTTGTGATTGAATGAGTTCTGTAACTAACTGAGAGTACTATAGATCATGACACGGCTGAGATTCTGTGACTGACATTCGCTGTAGATAAACAGCTAAATCGTCGAGCATTAAATAACCCTAGGATTCTATAGCATAAAAGAAAGGCATCACATGATGTTACAAAGCATAACAATATATACATACTCATATATCATCTATAGAGACATTTTATCAAATACTTGTAGGGCATAAACTTGTTCATATACTATTATGTCATGATTTCATCACTTTATTCACATGGAAATTCTATCAAACACTTGGGGAGCACAACTTCATGCACATAATCATGGATAACATGTAAACATGGAAACTACAATGCCTAACATACAATTCCATGGGTTTAGCATGCAATTCATATAGTTCTGGCAAAACCCATCGGCGTCCCCTTAAACTTGGCACGATCTTTCCTTTTGACACTTCAACTGGACGTTGTTCACTTTTGACACCTCAAGTAGCCATAAACTGTGTCAGTTTGGCACCTTTTGCTAATTCAGCAAAGAGTGTATTACACTCGCTTTAAAGTGTATTTTAGGGGTTTTTCATAATTTTTTCATCTTTAATTTTTTAAAATTATACACAAAGATTTTTAAAATTTCTTCTTCTCCGTACAAATTTCCTTTACCTTAACATCCATTAAAGGAGGTTGAATTTTTGCAAGAATCAATGGAACACACTACCACACTAACATTAACTAATTACACCCAAAACAAAAATCCAAAATTCTCCTCTTGCACCCACGATATCATTAACACATAAAAGAAAAAAATTGTTCATTCCATCAACCCATAAAAAAGAACACAACAAAATACTCCTTTCCTCTCCATTTTCTTTTACCTATTCAACAGACACTTATGACTTCAATAAGAAATACACAAATCAATATTCCTCCAAAACTCCTAAAAAATGCAAAAAATCACTAAAAATTCAATGATTTACTTTTTTGGGAATTTTATCAAACACAAAGTGTGCAAAGTAAAGTGAAATTATTTAGGTGGAAAAATACATTTTTTTTGCTTTTCCACAAGGATAGTGGATTCTTTACTAGTAGAAAAGAATCAAAAAGAAAATTGGTCAGAAGAAAAAACCTTAAATATTAACAAATTACATGACATAAGAAGAAGTTAATTATTTATGTTTTCTTACGTTAAATGATTTTTTAACTGAACATTGGCCTCCTCTTTCTCCATGTTTGAAATTCGTGAAGCTTTTGAGGCATATCTATCATACTTAGTGAATGAGGAAGTATGTTTACTTTTTGGAAAATTCTACCTTTATTAATGGAGGTTCAACTTCCATTAATGGAGGTTGAACTTAAAAAAGGTTAGATGGAAAGATGTGGATTTTTTGTAACTATTCAATTAAAAAACCTTGTGTCATTAATTTATTGGACACTTAGCCATGTGTTTTAATCCTTTTCTTTGTTTTTTAAATATTTTTGGTGTAAATAATGATGTGGCCTTTAAAATGAGTTCGCATGAATTAATTGGCCACTTAATCCAAACTGGAAGCGAATGTAATTTACGAACTAGAGTTGGCGTCAAAAGGTGCCAATGTGACACAGTTTATGGCTACCTGACTTGTCAAAAGTGAACAATATCCACTTGAGGTGTCAAAGTAAAAGATCGTGCCAAGTTTAGGGGTCCGCCATAGGGTTTAGCCTATAATTTCCCATAAAATACTAATTTAATTTTATGAATCATATAATAATCATGGATTAAAGCCCAATTAACATCGTAGACACATTAATCACTTTGTAAATTCAAGGGTTTATTAGGATAATCACATATTGATCACACATGCTATCCAAATTTATTAAATTTACACTTAAATCAGGGATTGAAATTCAACTACTATCATGAACATAAATCAATCTAATTCAAATATGAAAATCATAAATCTGAGATTTTGTATATTTAAAAAGGGATTCTTAGACTCTATGGGTGAAAGGAACACATAGATGAACACCTAACATACCTGAGAAGAAGAGTTTTTGAAGGTTCTTGGAGAGATTCTTGATGATTGACCTTGATTCCTGAACTAGGGTTTTTTCCTCTTGAGAGAGAATGATTTAATTTGGAAAAAATAATGAATTAATAATGGTGTAACAAGGTTTATTAGGATTGAATTGCATGTTAAAGGCTAAATAGGGCCATGGAAAAAAACTCAAATACCCCTGGAATAATTTAAAGACTCGGAATTTAAAATTTAAAATTAACTAAAAAAATCTCAACCTTGGCACTTGGCATGATGCGGCGCTATCGTACCGTGACACTGGAAAGTGGACAACTCAGAATCAGACCATTAACGAAAAGCAGTGGAATCACGTTACCCCTTGGATATGACTTGCAAGTTCACCACGACACGGTAGGATCGCATTGGTGTACTGGAAATTAACAAATGTGAAAATAAGCTATGGTGCGATGCACCATTATCACAGTACATCACTAAAAATTGACAATTGGCATTTGACATGCTCTATGATGCGCAACTAGCCTGAATGACAGTGCTTAACGACTAAAACTTAAAACACCATAACTTCTCACCCGATTATCGGATTTAGGTGAATTTATATCATTTAAAAGCTAATTGAATTATCTACGCAGTGGAAGGCTCTACAATTAAAAAATATTGAGTGTTTCAAAAATTTTATATATGAATACCCATGCATTGGGACTTAGATTATGCTAAGGAAATACAAAGTGTTACAGTTGGTCATAGTAACCATATACTTATGGGGTATATGGGAATCCCTAAGTTCTTTATCATATCCATATATATCATAGAGGGCAAAGGGAAAATGGGAACATATATATATACTTATGCTAGTGTATACTCGGTAACCTATCTTCGGGTGCTGTACCATCATGCGATGTAGGCACCGACCATATACTCCTCCTGCTTAGTGATCTTGGATTCAGGAACAACTTGTGTTGGACTGATGTGGTAACCTTCAACACTTCAAAAGACTTTATTTTATTTGATGGAGTTCTCTATATGTTTTTGTTATATCTTAGACTTTGGTGTTTATCTATGGTCGGGGGCATGTCCTGACTGGATGTTTTAATTTTAGATAGAGGTTTTGTGAGGCTACTTTGGGTTGGTATGTGTGGTATCGGTACTGTTGTCAGCCTTGGTAATTGTATTGGTATGGGGGATGACACCATTTGATTGTATTAGATTAATGATTATTTCGTCGTGTTATGTTATATAATTGGAATTTATTCAATATATGGTGTAGGGAGACTATGGTAAGGTTATGGGGGTGGTCTTTGTTCTCGATTGGGGTTGAGAAACCCAACACGACTAGGCCCTAGTTTAGGTCATGTCAAATTGATATCAGAGCCCTAGGTTCATGTTCACTTAGGAGTCCATAAAGTCTATTGAGTAGATTATCTTTTAAGGGTATGTAGCATATCACACTTAATAGGAAGAGGCTATGACGCATTTAGGAATAGCTCTTTTTCTTCTGTTCTTCTCTCAAGATGTAGATTCTAAGGTCTAAAATTCTCTTCTAATTGCACTTTTTTCATTTTTCAGATCATGCCTCTTCAATGATCTGAAGCTCACAAAAACTCTTTTTTCCCAACTCAGAATATGTTAATGGGGCCCATTCTACTTATAGGATCCATACTCGATCTATGGCTCAAATTCTAGATTGTTCATAAGTTTCATTGGTTCCCTTTAATCCATCTCAATCTCCTAAGGATGAAGTGACGAATTCTTAATTTTGTTAGTCTATTCATATTTTGGCACAGTTGGTAGCTACTCAGTCTGAGCATCATGTTCATATTACTCCATCTTTTGAGGCCATAAAGGTTGGCCAGTTTATGATGTTGAACCCTCTGAACTTTACTGGTGTTAAGGTGGAAGAGGATTCTGAAGATTTTTTAGATGAGATGGAAAAGATCTTTCATGTTATGTATGCCATAAATATGGAGGGTGTGGAGTTTTTCGCCTATCAATTAAAGCATAAAGCATACTAATTGTACGATAAATAGGATAAGGAAATGGGTGAAGATATTAAGTCATCTCTATGGATGGATTTCTCTAATTCTTTTCTGTACTATTTCTTTCATATAAAGTTGAGGGAGGCTAAAAAAGAAGAGTTTGTTAATTTGAAGCAGACTAAGATATCTGTCAAGGATATTCCTTGAAGTTTCACAAGTTATCTTAGTATGATCCATATTTGGCTTCTAGTATAAGGTCCCAAATGAGAAATTTTGTTTAGGATTATCTCATGAGTTGGTCTTTCAGCATAAGGCTACCTTGTTGATAAAGGACATATATATCTCAAGGTTAGTTATGTAAATGCAGCAAGGCAGTGGAATAAAGAAGAAGAAGGCTAAGTTAGGAGAGATACAAGTAAAGAAGTTTAGCTTCTCTGAGAAGGATGGTGGCAAACAATAGAGTGGTAGGGATGGTAGTAAATTGCTCAAGATAAAGTGGTGCAATTTTTGGTCTTACTCGATGGATAGTGCTCTCTACCTAATGTCGTCAGGTGATAGCTAATTCCATAATGGTGATAACTTTAGGGCACAGGGTGCTTAATCACTGGCTAGTGGGTCCAATCAGCTCCATCATATCCTCTTTGTAAGTTTTATAATAGATTTCATGGAGATTTTCATGATGAGGGGAGGGACAAGTGCTTCAACTATGGTCAGCCAGAGCATATGCTTATAATTTATCCTATTAGTAAGGTTTCTTTGGGGGCGAACAAGGTTCAAGTTGCTTCATTATCAACTCTGACACCAAAGGGTGTTCTACCTAGTTCCAACACTGATCAATACTATCTTTATACACTCCCTACCTGATAGGAATTTGAGGCTTCACCCTATGTCATGATTGGTACATTGAAACTATTTTTCCATGATTTGTATTGTTTAATTTATCTAGGATCCTCTCTCTTTTACATTACCCCATTTGTGGTTGTGCATTTTGGTTTTGGTCTAGAGTGTTCTTCAGTCACTTTTTTGTTTCTACCCTAATATGTGACTCTGTGATTACAAGAAGAGTCTATAGGGGGTGTGTGGTATTTTTTGGTAGTAAAGTAAGTTTGGTGGATCCGTTTGAATTAGATATGGTGGATTTTGAAGTTATATTGAGGATGGATTGATTACACTTATGTTATGCTTCTGTAGGTTGTCGTACCCATAAGATTGTCCTTAAATTCCCTAATGAGATAATGATTGAGTGAGAGGGTGGTTCCCAAGAACCTAAGGGAAAGTTCATAGCATATATTAGAGCTTAGAAATTAATCTCCAAAGGGTGTCTCTATCATCTGGTCTGGGTTAAAGATTCTAACTCGGAGGGTCCTTCTTTTCATTTCATCTCGATGGCAAATAAATTTCCTTTGGTCTTCCCTAAGGACTTTCTTAGTGTTCCTCCTGATAGGGAGATTGGGTATGGGATTGAACTTGTTTCGGATGCTTATTTGATTTTTTTCTGCTGTATCAAATGGCTCTGGTTGAGTTGAAGGAACATAAGGAACAATTAAAGGATCTTTCAGAAAGGTTTTTATTTTTCCTAGTATGTCCTTGTGGGGTGCACCGGTGTTATTCGTGTGTATGAAGGATGGTTCCTTTCAGATATGGATCGATTATCAATAGTTGAAGAAGGTGATAGTACAGAATAAGTATCCCCTTCTAAGAATAAATGATTGTGCTAAGTTTTTGTCTAAGATTGATCTTTGATTCGGGTATCATAAGTTAAATATTAGGGAGGACGATATCCCTAAAACTAACTTCCTTACCGGTATGCGCATTGTGAGTTTCTGGCTATATCTTTTGGGTTGACCAATGCGTCAGCGACATTCATTGATTTGGTGATTAAGGTTTTCCATCACTTTCTACAATTATTCATCCTTGTTTTCATAAATGATATTCTATTGTATTTTAAGAGCGAGGTGGATCATGTAAATTACCTTCACATTGTATTGCAAACCTTGAAGGAGCACATTAGTATGAGAAGTTTTTTAAATATGAATTCTAGTTGAGCACTGTCACCTTTCAGGGTTACATTTTTCTAGTGAAGGGATCATGGTGGATCCATAGAAAATTATAGTGGTTACAAAGTGGCCTATACTCATGACTCCAATCGATATTCGGAGCTTCTTGGGTTTAGCTGGTTACTTTAGGAGATTTGTGGAGAGTTTTTTTCTATAGCTGCCCTTTGGACATGTTGACTCAAATAAAGGTAAAGTATGAAGGTAGGTTTTCTTCTATAGCTACCCATTGGACATGTTGACTCAAATAAAGGTAAAGTATGGAGGTAGTTTTGAGAAGCTGAAGTATAAGGTAACTTCGTCTTCAATTTTGACTTTGCCTAAAGGTACTGATGGCTTTGTGGTCTATTGTGCTATATCCCATGTAGGACTTAGTTGCGTTCTTATACAGCATAGGAAGGTGATAGTGTATGTATGTATGTAGTTAAAGGTGTATGAGAGAAATTATCTGACTCATGATTTGCAAATGTTAGTTGTAGTATTTGTGTTAAAAATCAGGCATCACTATTTTTATGGAGTTCATGTGGATATCTTTTTTATCAAAACATCCTGCAGTACGCGTGCTTAATCAGAAAGAGCTTAAGTCAGATAAAGGAGATGGCTTGAGTTTTTCAGTAATTATGACATGAGTCTTCACTACTATCCAGGAAAAGCTTATATGGTTACTTATGTTCTTAGAAGGTTGTCCATAGGGAGTCTAGCTCATGTGTATAAGAAGAACTGGGAGTAAGTGAAGGTTATTTGCCACTTGGCTAACCTTGGTGTTTTTCTCTTAGACTCCGAAGATGGTGGTGTGTTCATTCACAAAGTGGCACAGTTATCTATGGGTGCTGAAATCCATGAGAAACCATTGTTAGATCCTATGTTGATGAGGACCAAGGATGACATTGGCGGGAAGAAGGTGATGGCTTTTAAGATTATTGGTGATAGTAATTTATAGTACTAAAGGAGGCTATTTGTTCCTAATGTAGATGGTTTACGAGAGAGAATTTTTGATAAGTCTCATGTGTCAGACTATGTTGTTCATCCTGGTTTGATGAAAATGTATCATGAACTCAAATAGATATATTGGTAGAATAATATGAAGAGGGATATAAATAATTTTATGGCCAAGTACATGGTGTATCAACGAGTGAAAGTTTAGCACATAAGGACCGAAGGATTGTATCAAAAAATTAAGTTGGTTGAATGCAAGTGGAGAGTAATCAACATGGATTTGTGACCGGTCATCCTATTTCTCGGAACCAATTTGATTCTATTTTGGTTATCATGGATAGGATGTAAAGGTGGGTTCACTTTTTTCATGTAAGGACTAACTTCTCAGTTGAGAATTATGCGAGGGTGTATCTAGATGAGACTGTGAAGTTGCATGTAGTGCTCATCTCACTTTTTGCGATCATTTCAAAGAGGATTGGTGACTAAGGTTAGTCTTAGTACTACTTTTAACCCATAGTCGGATGGGCAAGCAGAAAGAACTATTTAGACATTGGAGAAAATGCTTAGAACTTCCATGATTGATTATAGTGGTAGTTTGGTTGAGTATTTTCCTCTTATAGAGTTTATCTAAGATAATAGCTACACTCAAGCATTAGAATAGATCCGTTTGAGGACATTTATTTTAGGAGGTCTATATCTCCTATTAGGAGGTTTGAGGTAGGGGAAACAAAGATGTTTCGCTCAGATGTGGTTCACCAGGCTATTGAAAAGGTAAAGATGATTTGGGATAGGCTTAACACTACCCAAAGTTTCCAAAGGTCCTATGCTGACTTGAGGCGAAGGGACTTAGAGTCTAAGGTTGAGGATAGGGTATTCTCAAAGGTGTCTCCCATGAAGAGAGTGATGCAGTTTGGGAAAAAAGTGCTTCATCCCTAGTATATGGGTCCTTAAGTGATTTTGAGCATGATTGGTAATGTTGTGTATGATTTGGAGTTTCTTTCTTATTTGAACTCCATTTACCCCATATTTTATGTGTCTATGTTGAGAAGTTGTATTGGTGATCTATCGTAAATTGTACCTATCAAGGATATTGGTATTTTGGATTCCCTATCTTATGAAGAGGTCTTGGTTGATATCTTGAATTGTCAGGTTGGTCAGTTGCGGACCAAGGATGTAGCCTTGATAAAGGTTCTATATTGAAACCACTTGGTGGAAGAGTCTACATGGGAAATGGAAGAGGAAATGAATTCCAAGTATTTGTTCCTGTTTTATGCTCCAAAAATTTGTGCAGAAGGTATGTGTTCTTCATAATGTCTTTTTTGCAACTTTGTCAAAGGAAAGATTAATTCCTTGTGTCAGTTTCCTAACATAATTAAAGATCAGAGTTGATTTTTTGGGGTTTAATCATTCTTGTACTGCATTTTTCTATTATTTGGGGATGAATGATCTAAGTGAGGGAGAATCAAAACACCCTAGGTTCTGTTGCTTACAAATTTCCAGTGTTTTGAACTCTCTGGCAATCATATTACTTAAGCAAACTACGCATATGATGTAGGTACGACTTAGTATCCCAAGTTATATGATAATCAGTAGATGGTAGGTCATTTACTGTCCAAGGTATGAATGGACATCATAAGGGTCCTGGAGATAGTACAAGTTGCGTAGTCTAATTTGTATGTTGTTCAGTGTCCAACCTCTTTAATAATGTCTCAGATACGATTTAAGGGTACTAGTCGTATAGTATGGGTATGACCTATGCAAGGGGAGTCATAAGGTGGGCAGGGTTTGATGTCCAACATTCTGTCTAGGGTATGAGTGGTGGTTACCACTCATATGTTGTGTGTATGAGTTAAGGGGGAGTCGTACCTTTCTGTGGTGATTTTTATAGGTTAAGTTAGGGGTAATATGCCATTTCTCCTCTTAACCTATTTTGACCCCATGACTTAAAACAATATTGGGACTTCATTTACCCTATTATTCTCAATCAAAAACACTTCAAACACTCACAAATCTCTCTCAAACTTTTGTTTCTAGAAAAAGGCTAGGGTTTTCTTTAAGGTGATTAAATTTGGGCCTTTCAAGACCAAATCTCTCCATGTTCTTTAGTATCTAAGGTATGTTATTCCTTCCTTATTCTTTGTTCAACTAAATTCATGTTTTAATGAATGGTTTTCATGATTCAATTTTGGGTATTATTTTATGTTGTATTATATATTAGGGGTTTTGGTTGTTGATGGATGAATATTGTTTTCCCATGTTTTATATATGTTTTTCAGGATATAATAGTGGTTTGAACATGTGGTTCTATGGGAATTGTCAACTGGTACTTGGTTTTTGTTTTGGAAACTATATGTCCTCAACATGTTTGATATAATGTCAATGAGAATGGTTTTTTCACATAATTTGATTTTTATTGAAACTATTGCATTGTATAATTTTGTAATGGAACATAAATTGGTTTAAATATTTTTAAATAATTGGGTAAGGCCTTGGTGGCTATTTGTTTTAATTGGAAATCCAATGGGATACATAGGAATCCCGTAAGGTTTGGATAATGAATTACTTACAAGCTATAGTCCGTATGACGATACCAACTTCATAATGCCTTGGTAAGTAGCTCTACAATTGGTGGTTTGGTTATGTGATAAAACTTTTAAATGAGGAATAGGGGCGGGTTGTGATAGCTAACCATGAAGGTGTGAGTCCAACGGATGGACACTGGAAACTCATGTTTGTCGACATGAGGGTTGGTCATGGTGACCATAGAGTTGTGACGTACACGGCAATTTACTAAGTTCATATTCATATATATGTATCATGGAAGGTGAAGGGTTAACGGGAATCCCCTACCCCTATGATATCTCGTGTTCGTGCAGCTACACATACTGGGCCCCGTTCAGTAGGTAACACTAGATCGATATAGCCCATGCATGGTTTTAGGATAGTAAAGCTACACATCACAGGTTAAAGATTTAAATGAATGCCAAACCTGATTCCCTTTCCCGACAAGAAATATATATATATGTGTATGAATGTGATTGAGTTTTGATATTTACTTTGGTTTGAATAGGTGAATTATTTGATCCTTATTCCTCAATACATACTAGTGTTCACCCGCTAACCCATCTTCGGGCGTTGTATCTCCATGCCATGCAGGAACTTGCCATACTACTCCTGCTCAATGATCTTGGAATCGGGAACAACTTGTGTTGGACTAAAGTGGTGAGCTTCTATACTATGGAAGACTTCATTTCATGTTATGGAATTTTCTACATAATGTCCCAACCAGATGTTGTTTCGATTTCTGATAGAGGATTTCGGAGACTACTTTGGGTTGGCATGTGTGGTGTCATATTGGTGTCATCCTTGGCATTTGTATTGATATTGGGGTTTTCACCATTTGATTGTATTTTCTTTATGATTGTTCGTTTTTCATATGTTATATAATAGATATTTATTTGACATATGGTGTAGGACGGTTGTGGTTGGTTAATGGGGGAGGTCTCCTATCCTATTGGGGTTGCAAAACGCTTAGGCCCTGGTTTGGGATGTTTCACTAGCTAAGCGGAAAGCTATTAAAATAAGTCATTTATACCATGAATTTTCGTTCTTTTGTTCACATTTTCTTTATGCTAAATCATCTAATAAACAAATCAGTTTTAAGAGTAGTTAATCGAATAATATTCAAACAAATACTTTGAGAATTCAGACCCACTAATTTTGGCTCTATTCATGACCTAAAAAATAATCTGTGTTATTTTAATCATTAATTAGTTCTATAATACTCAACCCAACTCCACTAAAGTAGATTAATAGCTAAAGGTCCCATCTTTATTAAACTCATGTCCATATAATTTCAAAGTAGGAAGAGTTAATTTACAATCTAAAATCAATTATAGGAGAAAATACACATGCTCATAGGTTCTTCTCATATTTTCATAAACCTAGAGTTCTAAACCACAAAACTTCACCATAATTTCCCATAATTTTAGAAGAATAATAAATTAATCAATGTTTTAAGGGTCTAAAAATCTCATCCCAAAGAAGGATTTTTACACCAACCACAAGAAAATTGCACTCTAGGTCTTAGGAATTCTTTTTAGACTTTATTAGATGAAATTCAGCAAAAATAGACTTTTATACTCCTGTTATCCCGCAATAGCGGCCTAAGTCTGCTATAGCCGCCTTTGTTTTTTCAACATAAACAACCTTTAGTAAAACTATCATAACATCATACTTACAAAGTAGATCAATGAATGATCAATAGTACTAGAAATATGACTCATATATCTTTAATTATATATGTATTGTGTCCCATGGCTCTTTATAATTTAGGTGGAATGATTATTTGAATTTAACCCTAGTTTAAACTTAGTTGTAAGATCAATCAGTATGGATACTTCAAGCTTAACCTTTTGTTAGGGGTATTATATGCGCTTAATTCTTATCTAATGCACTTCCATACTAAAGAATGTATCCTAACACCTATGACCAATGTGACTCCCTTAATTTTGGTCCCTAAATATTCTTGAGTGCTTGAACTTAATGCCCAACCTACAACTCACCTTACGAGTCATAAGGAGTCCTTACGAGCCATAGGAGCCAAATTGTCGTTTGACTAGGGCGTAGTTCCTATGTTACTATCTTAATTACGACTAGAGGTCACGAGTTATAAAGAGTAATTTTAAGTCATGGTGTCCAAATAATAGGGTGAGCAGTGTGTACCCCAAATGCTTCTATCTTAGTTATGACTAAGACCCTATGAGTCATCGGGTTTCTCAATGAGTTGTATAGTATGAGTCGCAGGGTCACCAGAGAGAGGTCCCTTAGCTACTGTTAAGACTACGACTCCTGGTGGAAACTCATAGTGAGTCCTTATGATTTGTATAGTGACCCGTAGTAATTGGCAATAATTTTTCATCCTTTAATGAAGGGAACGTTGAACATTTCACTCTTTAATAGAGACCACACACATATAACCCTTTGGGGACACTATTTCAAACATTTATCAATAATAAACACTCTCTTTAGTCTCTCATCCCAAAGGGAAAAAAACTAGGGTTTGTCAAAGTGGTTATCTAAGAGCTCAAGGGTTGATTTCTTCTACATAATTGGGAACCGTTCAGGCATGTGACTCTACCCTAAAACTTTATTTACTTAAATTATGTATTAAATGGTTATTTAGGTGGAATTTAATATAAGTTTTGATATGGGTTGATGATTTTATGCATTGATGATTCTTAAATTTTCTTTTAATGATTATTATGAATTGTTCATTCTTTGGACTAATGTGGTGCATGGGTGTGGGAATTGGAATAGGGGTCGAGGAATTCCCTCAATTTGATGATTTTGTTATTGAAATTTATTCGGAAATTTTGTTCCCTCGACCCACTTGTGCCCTTGGTTTTTAAATATGATTTTTTATGAGATTTGACATTACATACCCACACTATTATATTTCATAAATGGTTAAAAGGTTAACCATGGAGTTGGATGGCCTTGTCGGTCGCGTTTTGAAGGAAATCGAAACCTCTGGGTTGATGCATTCCCATGAGTTGATTTAATAAAGGAAAATGGGTCGATAGATTCTCCAAACTTAATTTTATGAATAGAGAGGGTCATGTCATTCCTCCAAGATAATGAAATATAATTAAAATAATGTGAGTGTAAGCTTGCAAAAGTATGGGTATGATAAAACATGTTGGGTACCATAATGTGTAATTCCATGGTTAAATTAATAGGTTAAGTTAAACTTATTTTAAATTAGTATTAATGTGTGTTATATAGCTAAGCCATGATGGTGTGTGTCTTAAAGGACTAGTACTCACATTTTCCGGTGTGAGGGTTATTCTAGACTGTATGCTTCTGACACACTTATTATATATTTTTATGCGGGATTGACATGGGGTAAGGGAATTCCCTGGTATTCCTTGAATCCTCCAGTTCATGTGGAAAATATGCACTAGGGTTATTTTAGTTGAGGGAGCATAACCCATACATCTCGTGGGTGCCTATTTTGAGCTACATAGTCCAGGCTAATGGTTTATTTCATGCTAATCCCTGTTCCTTACCACATCATGCTTATATATATGTATGTACATTGTGTGCATATGGATTTTACTATGGTTTTGACTAGGCATCATTTTATTCTTTATCTCAGTTACATTCTAGTACTCAACCCGCTAACCATCTCAAAACACTATATCACCATATGATGGAGGAAACAAAGACACTTATACTTTTCCTGTACACTATTAGGATTTTTAGGTTTTCAATTGTCAGCTTTGAAGTAATATTCTTCCATATTTTGGAAGAGGTGTCATTTTTAAGTATTATTTCATTTATGTCTTACACCCATTTCGTTGGTTTTGGTCATGGCTATTGTCGGTGGCATGTCCCAACTTAGATTTTTTTTTGTTCTATTAGAGGCTATGTGGATACTGTGGATTCGGATGGTTACTTACATTCTTTGAATTCTTGAGTTTTGATTATTCTATCTATTTATATGTTTAGAATTTACCGACTGTTATAGTATTGTGTGTTGTTTGACTAGGCGAAGGGTTGGTCTCTAGTCCAGGACAGACTTGAGATACTTATCATGGCCAGCACCTCAATTGGGTCATGATAAAGTTGGTATAAGAGACTAGTTTCATGGTCTATTAGGTATCTACAAAGTCATGCCAAGTAGAGTCTCTTTTATAGGTATGTAGCACGCCATACTTATAAGAGAGAGGCTATGAGAAATTTAAGAATGTTTCCCTCTCTTGTTTTTCTAGTTTGGGCTATGGGGTTTAAGGTTTTGATTCTTCTCTAATTCTTATTTATTCACTTTTCAATTCATGCCTCCCAAAATATATGATTCTATGGAAACTTTTCTGCCCTACCTGAGGACTGCATGGATGAAACTCATCCTATTCATGGAGTTCAAACCTGATCAAAGTTCCCAACTCCTGATTGTACTACCCTTTGTGGAGTTCTATTAGTTCCTACGAGTCCTACTCGGGTGCCTCGGGATGAAGATATTTAGTAACACCACCTATGAAGATATTTATAATTCTAAGTTCCATTAGTCTATTCATCCATTAACTCAGTTGGTAACTTCTCAATCTAATCAGCAAGATTGTGTTGGCTTTATTGCTCTATCTCTTGAGGTCACCAGGGCTAGCTACTTCATGAGGTTGAATCCTTTGACCTATACTAGCTTAAAGGTTTAGGAGGATCCTTATGGGTTCATATATTTGAAGGTAAAAATCTTCCATGTTATGCATGCTTCTGACTCTGAAGGTGTAGAATTTACCACCTACTAGTTGAAAGATATGACATATCAGTGGTATGAGGAGTGGGGTTAGTCTAGGGGTGATAATGCAGAGTTTCCATTATAGGATAAATTTACTAGTGGGTTTTGATCGCTTCTTTCCTTAGGAGGCAAAATTTGAGGAGTTTGTGAATCTAAATAGGGTAGGATGGCTGGGAAAGTGTATGCCAAAAAATTTCATCAATTGTCCCATTATGCACCTGAAATAGTGTCTAGAATGAGGTCTATGATGACAAAGTTTGCTACGGGCTTGTCTCAATATTTGGTGTTGGAGTGCAAGGCTACCTTGCTGAAAATTATAATTAATATATCTAGGCTTGTGGTGTACATGTAACAAGTTAAGGAGGAAAAAAAGACGTACGAAAAAGTTGGGGAGAGGATATGTAATACCCTGTATTTCCCTAGCCTATATTAACCCTCATTACATGGGTTATCCTAAATAAATATTTAGAAATACTTAGTAATTTTTTGATTTCAACCTACCAATGTATAGGAAATTCAATTAGCTTTCCAACAATGTAAAATTTTCCTAAATCCAACAACTGCGTAAGAAATGATAGTGATTTTAAGTTTCAGTTGTTAAACATCGTCATTCAGGCTAGTAGTGCATCACGGAGTTTGTTAGAATAACAATTGTCAATTTCCAGTGTTGCTCCACAATATTGGCGCATCGCACCATAGACTCAGTTTACAATTGTCAATTTCCAGTGTACCAGCACGATTTCACCACGTTACTGTGCACTTCTAGTTCACAAACAAAGTGGAAACGTGATACCACCGCGTTGCGCCACCATATAATTTCTCATTTGTCATTTTTAAATGGCTTGGTGCGATAGTGGTGCATCGCGCCAGGGGTCCAGATCGGGAAAATTTCACTAAAATTGAAAGTTGTACCCAGGGTTAAAACAATCTTTTTCCCATGATTTTATTCCGCCCTGATGTGGGATTTAAGCCCTAAAAATGTGTAAAACCCTTCATTATTCACTTTTTCCCAAAATCAAAAGGTAGTTTTCTCTCAAGAAAATAAACCCTAGCTCTCAAGAATCATGGTCAATCCCGAGTATCTGTCTAAGAACTCCAAGAATCGCATGAATTAAGGTATGTTAGATGTTCATCTATGGGTCCCTTCCACACATGGAGTCAAAAAATCCATTTTTAAAGCTTCAAGAATTATGATTCATGATTTACATGTATGAAATAGGATTGTGTTCATGTTTTGACATTTATTGAGTTTCAATCCATGATTAATGGTAAATTCCATGAAGTGGTATAACATGTATGTTGAATTGAGTAATCCCCATATTATAATCCATGAATTTGCAAGTTAATTGTTGTATCCACGTTAACCCTAAGTGTTTATGATTTAATAAACCAAGTATACTACCCATGTGTTTGATAAATTGTCTATGAGACTGAGATAATGTCATTATAGCATGCTAACATATATTCCCCATTCATGTACAAGTTAATGCATTACAAGTGTTTGATGAAATGTCTGTATTAATGAATTTTGACCAAATGAACATTGTTATGCTACTCAAGATTATGCTTTTCTTTACTTTTACCTAGAGCCAGTGCCAGTTACAGAATAGTATCAATCATGTCACAACTAGTAGTACTCTCAGTCCCTTACAGAATTTTGTAGAATTCAGTCAGTTACAGGACTTAGGAAAACTTAGTAATATCAGTATCAATCCAGTCAAGTTCAGTATACTCAGTTCAACATCTTATGGTTAGGAGTAGGATTTAGTACCGAGTAAGCCTAAGGATGGGGGATCACCTGCTAGCAGAGGGTATGATTTGTAGAACCAATAATTGTATACCAGAAATATGTAGCCAGCATAGGTTGAGACATCAAACCTGCCAGTTAAAGGTTGATGAGGTGCTCTACCTGCCAATAAAGGGTACAACCGTTCTCATTTATGGAACTTACCAGTAAAGGGTTACTTTTAAGCTAGTTTTAACCCATGGTACGGTACTGAAACCCTTCTAATTGGGGTTATAGATTAGAACCCTAGTAGTTAATTTTAGAGCATGTCGGTTAGATGATTACCTCCTACAGTTTCAGTTTTAGTCTTAGTCATCAAAATAGAACTTAGTTTAGTTCAATAGATCAGGACTGTCAGACATAATCAATCAGTGTAGTAAACCTCAGACTATTAGTATATTCAGTTATCAGTTATCAAATTCAGTTCCAGTATACTCAGTTAGAGTATGCATAGTATGTTCAGTAGTTACAGATCCTCCATGTATGCTAATCCATCTCTTGCATATCTTTTAGTTAGTTATTGTTCATTTATATGAACCCATCCATTCATCCTTACATCATTTAGAATACTGGTACATTCCCACCTACTGATCGTATACCCATTTCTTGAGTTATGATTATTCATATCATAGGTCCAGATGCTTAAGTTCCTGACTGCGCTTCACCAGATTTCGCTAGTCGTAGCATATTTATTAGTGTGTCCTTATCTATCAAGGATATGTTTTTATTTTAGTACTTTAGCTTAGTAGTATTTTAGTAGATGGAGTTAGTTGGGGGATTGTCCCATTAGCTCAACTTTCAGACAATTTTAGTTAGAGGCTTTTTATACTAGATTTTAAGACTAGATTAAAATAATATATTAAATTCAAATATTATTATTCATTGTCAATATTTCAGATATTTAAACCTTATGGCATTTCAGCCTATTATTCCGCAATTATTTTAGTATTATTGTTCAATGCTCACAGTGGATATCAGTCATGGGTTAGCTTCTGGTCCTACGGGGTCGTAGGCACCATGTGACAACTAGGGGGTAGTCTCGGGTCATTACAGGATAACTATGAAATCAAGGTATTCTGAACAATTGGACGCCAATGAAATAATGGTAGAGATAGCAGGCAATGTTCTAAGAAGAAGGGGTTAAATTCAAGTTCTTATTCTACGGCTAGTGCTTTATATCCTAAGCCATCCAAAGATCGCCTCTTTAAGAGCAACTATAGGTTTAAAGCAGAAGGTTTCCAATCGCAGGCCAAGAGGGCCCAGTCAGTTCTATCATATCCTTCTTGCAAATTATGTAGATAGTTGCACTATGGTTTTGGTGATAAGAGAAGAAATAAGTGTTTTAGATAGTGCCAGCCTGACCTTATTCAAAGTAATTGTTTTTTTAGAAAATGTTGCAACTGGGGATAATCAGGTCCTTGTGGCTACTTCTTGAGTTCCTGCACCAAAGGTTGTTGCTTCTAGTGTTGGCTCTGGTCGAAATTATTTGTATGCACTTGCCACCCATTGGACTCTAATTCTACTGCTGATGTCGTTACTTGTACGTTGTAACTCTTTTCTCATAATGTGTGTGTTCTGGTTGATCTGGGATCTACTCTTTCTTATGTGATCGCTTATATGGCTATTCATTTTGGTTTTGGTTCCAAGTGTATTTCTATCCCTTTTTCTTTGTCTATTATGGTAGGTGATTCTATTGTCGCTAGAAGGGTCTATAGGGGTTGTGTGGTATCTATATGTAGTAAGGATACCTTGGTGGATTTGATAGAGTTTGATGTTATTTAGGGATGTATTTTCTTTACTTATGTTATGCCTCTCTTGATTGTAGGACCCGATCGGTTAGTTTCTAATTCCCAAATGAATTAGTAATTGAGCAGAAAGGTAGTTCTTTAGCATCTAAGAGAAAGTTCATTTCTTATCTTAGGGCGAGGAAGTTTATTTTCACAGGGTGTTTTTATCATGTAGTTCTAGTTATGGATTCTTGTTCTAACGTTCCTGATCTAAGGTGGTTTTATACAATTTGGTATTATTATTCTAGCTTATTTTGCCTTATTTTTAGAGAAATTTGAGTTCTTAACATGTGGATATTGATATAAAGAATCATTTAAGTATCCAAGTGTGTGATTACAAGATTAAATGTGGTTTTCAAACAAGTTTTTACTTAATTGAGTTATTTAGAGTTCATCCCGGAAAACTTATTTTACTAGCTTTAGCTAGGTGCTTGTCTAGTCTATCTCATTCGATTCTAACGTGTTTAATTTATTCCAAATTGTTTAAATATGTAATTATGTATGGAATAGATTATATTATATATCTAATGTTGGAACCCTATTAGTGTAGATTGGAGTATGTCGGTTAGATAATTACCTCCTACAATTTCAGTTTGAGTCTCACTCTTTAGAATAGATCTCAGTTTAGTACTACAGAATCAAGACTGTCAGACATAGTCAATCAGTATCAATAAATCTCAGATTATCAGTATATTCAGTTAACAGTTATCAGATTCTATTCCAGTATACTCAGTTATAGTAGGCACAGTACATTCAGTAGTTACAGATTCTCCATGTATGCTAACCAGCTCTTTCATATCATATAGTTAGTTATTGTTCATGCATATGAGCCCATGCATTCCGCCTTACCTCATTTAGAATACTAGTACATTCCCACCTACTGATCGTATACCCATTTCTTGAGCTATGATGTTTCATATCATAGGTTCAGACTCTCAAGTTCCCGACCGCGCTACACAAGATTTAGCTAGCTGTAGAAAATTTGGCAGTGTGTCCTCATCTATCAAGGATATGCTTTAATTACATTACTTTAGCTTAGTAGTATTTTAGTAGATGGAGTTAGTTAAGGGATTGTCCTATCAACTCCACTTTCAGATAGTTTAACCCTAATGCTAATTTTTTAATAAAACATTAAATCTCACATGTGGGTTCTTTCAACACCTCACATGTGTTTCTTTATAACTAATCAAATACCTTAATTTGATAGCTTCATAACAAAGATCTACCATAAATGATAATAATCAAGTCATTGTTAACCATTACTCCTTACCCTTATCCACTTTATAGAGGATGATAAAGGATCTAAACTCAATTACAGTTTGCAACCTCCAATTATAGGTTGATAACACAGATTTATGGCCAACCATTACAATTAATCTATAAAAATAGAAAATAAACACTACTCGTACAATAATCACTTCCCAATCATAACCTAACTTCAAGATGGAGAATTTATCCAAGCATGGTAAGAGAAAGCGTAATTATACCAATATACTCTTTGAAATCCTTCATTGAATCCAAATATTCACATTTAATTTGATTAAATGTTGAAAAAGATAAAATATGACTGATCGCAAATCTAGAATTATTATTACAAGCTTTTAAATCATAGTTTTATCAAAAGATTAGGTTAAAATCTACCAACAAGACTTTTATGGCTTCAAAAAAAATGGGTGAGAAGTTTACAAAATTGCCATTGTACTTACTTTAACAAAGGAAACAACACCGCCGAACTCCACAATAATACCCTAAAGTGAATCTGTAATGACAAACTATTGTGGAACTTGAGCTTCAGTGGTTGGTAACTATTTACTTTGGACATGGTCATTTTCCACCACTAAATAATACGATGATCCTCTAACCTATTATTCTATACTACTTTCATTGGACCTTGGACGAACTATCAACATTGGTGTGAATGACTACTTTTGCGATATGCCCTAAATTTTTGTGATCTACCCTTTACTTAGTTGATCCTTTTTCTTATTTTAGCTCAGTTTCTTTATCCTTTTACTCCCTTATACCCTACCAACAACTTCTTGACTTCAACCCTAAAAATAAACAAAACTAATATTGAAACTAACTCATTTTGTCATTGCTGATTTGATTTTTTTTACCCATTTTTAGGGAAAAATGATTCACAAATTGCCGACTTCTCAACACCACAACTTAAACCTTTGCTCATCCTCAAATAAATCAATGCACACACAACAAAATCAACATTGTCTATAAATGGTACTATTAGGAAGGTTAGATTTATTATTCTTTATGAAAACAACTTTTCCCTCATTATTTTTAAAACATTGCGATAAATATCACCTATTAAAGATTCATTTAATGAAACACAAGCCTCAAATGTTGACTAGCTATTGCCAAACTAAGCACATGAGTATAGACTTTAATTAAGGTTATATGAATATGCTCAAGAAATTCCATCAAGTACACTTACAACAAAAAGATACCTTTTCTAGCGATAGGATCAAAGTTTAAACAAGGGATTGCCGTGATTTACTCCTACTCTAAAAGATAATCATTAAAATTAGTATTGTATCATACGCTTGATCATATGCTCCACATCAACACACATAGGTATGCTATGTTGGAGATTACTAAGGTATTACTTTGCCTTATATCATAAGAAATGAGTAAGGTCGGATTACTTGAAATTATAGTGATTCTAACATTTCAAAGCATCACATAAGATCTCAACTAAATTTCTCTCCCAAAGGTTACTTCTTAATGCATACCATGGACCATTTATCAAAAATTCTCATGCCATCTTTCTCCCCATATCATTTTAAAATATAGACTTCTTTAAATATTTATAAGCTAAGTTCAAAATTGCAAGTCTTTTTTTTCTTCTTTTTTATTCTATTTATTTAGAACGTGCACTAGTATGACTAGAAGACGAACTGAATGGTCCCTAAGGTTACGAACTTCAAATTACAAATATCTCCTGATAGCTGCTCCTCCCTCGATATAGGATTTTGACTTAAGTTAGTTTACAACCTCACATAGATACTCCAAGATGTGTTTGGCTCAAAAGAGGTAATTGTAAAAGACGGGCTATGACTTGTAATAAGGTTATTCAAAAAGTAGATTTCAAGCATAAAATAGGGCAAAAATTGGTTACTCAACTCATAAAAGGGATTTTTATTTGGTCAATTTAAAAGCCCACTCACAATTAAATTCCTAATATAATATTTTCCAACATCACAACACCTTTAAATACTGATATGGAAATTACGACAGTTCTAGATAGACTCATTAAATAAGATCAAGTCAAAGCCTCATGACATATAGTCTAACGCTATCTTTTATCAATACAAAAAATAAATATGGTAAAAGAATAAATATTATTCATCAGAGGTGTTTGGATCAATTATTTAGTATGAGAATGCATTAGATATGAATAAAGGTCACACAATACCCCTACCATAAAGTTAAGTTTGAAGTGTCCTTCTTAGTTGATTTTCAATCTAAGTTTAAACTAGGGTCAACTTCAAATGGTCATTCCCTAAAAAATATAAACATTTAAGGGGATCAGTACTATCAAATAAAATATATTTGAGTCTTCTTTTGTATTCCATCTATCATTTATTAATCTTCTTCTTGAATAGAAAAATATAAACATTTTACTAAAGACTATCCATGTTGAAAAACATAAAGTTGCTACAGTGAGACTTGATGTTACAATAGTAGAATGATGGATTATAAAAGCCTATTTTGGCCGAATTTTAGTTCATAAGCTCCAATATTTAATTCCTAAGTACTTGAGGGCAATTTGCTCATGGTTAGGGTGGAAATCCTTCGTTAAAGTAAGATTTTTACTCCATTTTAACATCAAACAATCTATTCTACTAGAATTATTTTAATAAGGAATTACGGTGAATTCTTTTGGTTTAGAACCTTAGATTCATAAAATTGTGGGGAAAACCTATGGGTTGTGTATTTTCACCTATAATTGATTATATGTTGTAATTAACTCTTCATAGTATAAAATTATAGTTCAAGAACATGAATAATGATGGTTGGAGATGTTGAGTTCAACATAGATGGACTCTTTATATTTAAAACTCCGCTAATAGAGTTGGTTGAATTTTATAGATCTAATTAGTGATTGAAATAACCGTTGGGTAATTTAGTAGACCTTTGAATAAGGGAAAAATTAGTGGGTTGTTTGAAGAGTAGTTGATTAATTACTGTTAATGTTTCTAATTTATTCGATGGTTTAACATTCAAAAAATTTTAATAAAAGAAGGATCATTCAT